>NW_026623527.1:719452-730373 GCF_030028575.1 Malurus melanocephalus
TTTTTCATTTTTGGGATCAAAAGAGGTTCTCCTTTGATGAAAGCATGCTGGAACATTAAAAATTTGTATCCACTAGCTAAAAGAAGGAACAGATAATGGGTCATAGAAAATAAGAGAGCATCAGTTAGCTCAGAATTTAATGAAATTTTTAGGTTTTTCAGTAACTACTGAAAAGTAGTTACCTAACTCTTATCTCTTAGAGGTAAGAGTTCTGTATAAAATGAGCAACAAAAACATACTGGAGATGTAGGATTGAAAATTTTGCAAATCTAACACTGCAATAAACAGAGATCACTATTTGCTAGGAGGAAGGAGTAAAATGCTGATTTTTAGCTTTTGACTGAAGTATGAAACCTTTTGCTTTACAACARTGCACATCACATTCTTTAACTGAGTTTGAGCTCTTCCTGAAAGCTAATTTTCTCCTAAAACCTATATAAATTGATATTTATATTTATTTACACTCTTAGCAATGCACTATAGCACAGCCGAGGAGGTCACAGAGAGCACATTTTGATCACTCAGAACCTTCTCACTTCCATTGCCTTAACAAGTTCAGAGGAACAGATGCCCAGGGTTTTTTTTTTTTTGGTTTAGGGGTTTTTTTTTGTTTGTTTTTGTTTTGGTTTAGATTTTTCATTGTTGTTGTTTGTTTTTTTTTTTCCCTGATAGTGACTGGCCTGACCACAGATGCCAAAAAACCTAAATCTGGTTGTAGAGTTGTGGATACCCAGTTATTTTGATTTCTCTCTCCYCTTACTAGGCACCAATTTAACCAGTATTTGAGGGTCCACAAACACTTCTTTTCCTTCCTAAATACATCCTATCACTCCAATGGTTGRATATATGAGCACAGCCCCCCATAAATGTACTCAATGAGAGGTGATGAGATTTCTCTCATGAGCTGCAATTGAGGACAAACACCAGGGAGCCCTTTGATAACAGGATTCCTGACTATTCAAGACTTTCAGGAGAAATTTTCATTTCCTCATCAGGGACATATTTCCCAACAAAAGTACTTACAACAGAGAAAGCAATGAGTTCCATGAACTACGAACTGTCCTGTTTTGGGATCTCACACAGTTGATTTTTCACTTTTCCACTCAGTTTCTTGTAATTCCATGAACACAGGCTGTGTCTCACTGCAGCTGAGCCAGCACAGAGAGTATCTGACATCACAAAAACAAACAAAAAAATCTTGCTCTCAGAYTGAACAGCACAACTCCTGCAAATCTTACAGTTTTTAACCCCAGCTACAAATCTGCTGGTGAGAGCAGGGATTCCTGCCCCAGCTTGAGCCAGGTGCCTGGGAGATGTGGAGAAATTCAGGATCAGYGATGGAATGTGGTACCCAACTCCTGAGATGTGACTGCTCCCCRCACCCTGCTGCAGGGCTGAGGGGCTGCTGCTCACCTCCAGGCACTAAGGGTTCATTATCTGACCCCAAGGATTTATTCCTGATGATGTTTTCGACATTTTCACAACAGTTTTCTTTTTCATTACTCCAAGAAAAGCAAGGCAGAGGGGGAAAGAATAAAGGATCTCGCRTTTCCAGATCATCATTTACAAAGACTGAGCTGGCTTTATGGAAGTGTTTTTTTTGGTAGCAGTTTTTGATTTACTACAGAATTATAATCAGTAAACAACTAAATGTACTGGTGGACTTTGGAGTTTATAATGGGAGTCATTAGAAAACGTCACTTTACATATTTTATGTTTTATTAAGAGACAACAACAAAAAACTGAAAACATTCTTACCCCACTTATCTTAGTCTTGGTGCTTATTTCCAGCATCTAGCAGAGAAAATTCTTTCCAGTGTAAATGAATTTATTCCTACAGATATACATTAACCTCAGCTAATACTGTAATAAGCAAACTGTATATAATAAGCACCAAAATCAACTTGTGCAGATATTTTTATTKGCTCCCAGAAATCAGTTTTCCCTATTAAACAAAATTTAAAAAAAACAACCAAAGTTATGAAGCATTTTTTTCCGTAGTGATTGCAAAAGTAAGTGATGCTTTCTATATTGAATTATCTGGAAAAATTACAGTTAAACCATATCAACTCAGTGCTTTAAAGAGGAAAACTGATTGTGGAAATATTGTTTTCTTTCTTCCATGCACTTAAGTATTTTGCATGTTTTATCTGGAACTATGCATGTCTCATCAATTTAGCAAACAGAGAGAGTGAAAACTCACATATAGGAAAACTTTAGAGCAAAACATAAAAAAAAAAAAAAAGTTTAGTTATTTTACTTCAATGCACAGGAATCAGATACCATAAAAATCTGCATATTATAAATACTTTAACTGATAATAAATACATTTCTTTCCTCAGCCAGCTCCAACATACCCCATAATGCAACAGGTAATTTTGTAGAGAATATTGAAGGCCAGCAGTTCTAAACTCTTTTCTGTTTGAAAACCTGAAAGTGTTTCAGATTGTGTTTGGGAAAGCATTAAAAATGTATTCCTGATTAAAAAAAAATCCACCATATTCTATGGAATGCTGAAGGTGTTTGACTTTTCACTTATACGAGCACCAATTATACTAAAAAAATGGAATTCCACTTTACAGTATCTTAAAAATTTAAATTTAAAATGAAAAACTAAAATTACTTGCAACATAATGTATAAAATAAATCAGTAGAGTGTTATAATTGTTACATAAATTATTTCCAGCATCCAGATAAACCACAGCACCCTAAAGATGGCCAGAGAGYCCCTAGCACATGGCTAAAAGATTGCATTGATACCATCACAGTCTGTATCCAGCCTTCTTCACACTCACCCAGGCAGCCCCTTACAAAAACATTTGTTCCACATCTTTAAGAAAATATTCAAATTTACAGCTCAAACAGGGAGGAACTAAAAGTACCAACAGCAGCACCCCTGACAGCCTGAGCCCAGCTCCTTGGCGAGGATCAACAGGTGACAAAAGATTATTAATTCCTAAGGATGTGGTCCCTAAATCCCAGTCCTCTTGCATGGAATATTTCATTTTCTGGCCAAGCCATAGATTGAAAGAGGGGAAGGGTCTCACCAGGATGAGCTCCCTGCTGCAAACCCAACCTCAGCAGGAGGGACAGAGCTGGATCCCAGCAGAAAACAGCTCCCTGTGTAAAAGGGATGGACCAAGAGCACTTTTTCTCTGTTAATTAACATTAAATTAATGTTTACATTTAATACAAAGTCAGTACGTCTCCAAACCATCACAGAAACAACAGGGCACGTTTTTCCCCTTTTATCCCTTTTGCATTTATTACTGCCTGCATTCTGTTTTCAACATTTTCACCATCACCACAGAGAAATGGAAATTGTTTTGTTGCCCTGTGCCTAYTATTCAGTATGCAAGACTTAAGACCAAGAGAACAAGAAATTTCAAAAAGCAAACTATTAAAGAAATAATCTAAAAAACTGCAKATTTAAGAATTACAGAGAATTTTTAAGGCAGTTTCACATTTCAATAAACGCACATGTGTGTCTAAATAAAACAAAATCTTTAAAGGAAAGCCACAGAGAATTCTTAAATTACATGACCTCAGAGTATCAGTTGCTATTTCATGTCCATACTGAAGAGAACCTGGAACATCTAATTAAATGCCAGGATTGATTTCCCATGTTCAAGTTTAAATTTAGTGGATCTGCTTTACAAAAATGTCCAATAATCAAACAATAACTTTAAAAAAAAAAAAGTAAAAACAGACAAATGAAATAATGTTTTGTCAAGGAAATTATGAGTTTCCCAAAAGGATGCTATTTTCAGCATTTTAGCAAGACTGATTTACTGATGAAGACAACTGATATAATCTGTGTAATTAATCTATGTCTACTCAAAGAGATTTTTATCTCCGGTAAGAAATTGGTAAAGATAAGAAGAATTGATTTCCTGCCCCTCCCACTTCTCACATGTTTGAAGAACAGCAATTGCTGGTTTGCTGCAAAGAAACACTTCCTCAAAATATTTACCAAATGTACAAGGCTGAGCCATCAGCTTCACACACAGAAAACAGGAAATTTAAATTAGTGACCAGTTCCAGAAGGTTCTGTTTGAGTGTAGAAAAGTGCCTAAGCTGAGGATTACATCTCACATCAACAAAATCATCATTTGTCTTCCTCAAAAAAAAAAAAAAAAAAAAAAAAAAACCAAAAAAAACAAAAACCAAAACTCCATCACAGGGATAATTCTAAAGGAGATTTGTACATGCCTGAAAATTTCAGACAGTTCAAAATAACCATTTTTATGTCCCTATGTGACGACCTGTTTCTACAATAATAATAATTAATGAATAAACAAAACCATCCCATGGCCTAATAAACAGTTCCACCTGTCCTGAGGCTTTACAGCAATGAACTGTACTTGGAAGTCATGGAGGAAAAGGGACAAGACAAGTCATGAAGAGAAACCTACAGAGAAAAATCAGAGAGCAAAAATCCCAGAACRGTTTGTGTTGGAAGGGACCTTTAGGATCTCACAGGGACACCTTCCACTGTCCCAGGCTGCTCCAAACCCGTCCAACCTGGCCGGGGACCTTCCAGGGATGGGGCAGCCACAGCTTCTCTGTGCCAGGGAAGCCAGCAGAAAATTCTAAAAACTTTTCCTAAGTAGAACAGAACAGGAATTCATTCTCCAACAGCCAAATTCTCCATCCCATTCACTGCCCAGGTTGTTATCGCCCTTCAGACAATACCAGTCCTTGCACTGCACCTTCATTTCCACATTTTCAAAAGGAATTAAACTGTCTTAATTTCGAAAAAAAAAAAAAAAAGTGCTGAGATATTTTAGGGACCTCTTTTCACTGACTATTGCTTAGCATGAAATATTAAGTCAGAAATAAGCTCTAGTAAGATAAGTTTCTTTCTTTTTCTACAAGATAAAGTCCCTGCTGGAACGCAGAATCTCTGTCAGCTTGTTTATTTTTTTAATTTCCCACTTCACRACAGGTAAATATTTAATACTGCTGGATGACTTATTTATGGTGAAAGATCTTTCAGGATTCTCAAGTACTCAGTACACTAATAGAAATGCAATTAAGAGTAATTTAGTTAAAAGCTGTAAATCCTAACTCCACAGTGCACACACACCTTCACTCCCAGCTGCACAGACTCAGCTCAGACATGTATAAAAACAGCATCCAGACACAAAAATCTCATATGCACTAATTCCATATTAAAATGTCATCGATTTCAACTTCATTAAACCTTAAACAGTTTTTGAATAATTAGAAAACACCATAAATGTGTACCTTACTCCTTCAAAGAGCACTGTTACTAAAGGAGTGGTGCATGCTAAATCTAACCTAACTTTTTAACAGATTCTTAAGTACAAATAAAAAATAAAAGTYAGCCTGATGAGACAAAAGCAACAGGTAGAAACTATGAATAAACAAGATTTTGTACCAAAGATTTTACATTGGCTGCTGAGAAAATGCAGATTAGAAAACCCAGTTAAGGGAAAAYGGAACAAATAAACAAGCAAAAAAACAAAACCCCAACAACCGAAGCAAATTTCATTATAGAATTTGCAAATTCTGTGTTTTGTGGCAAAAATTCAGAGATTTCCAAGGCCAGAGCCACAGATGCATTTGGGTTAATCAGCTCTCCAACAGGCAGAGATTAAAACTGCCCCAGTTAGCCTGGAACACTCTCATGGGCTGTTTGTGAGCACACAGTCATCTGAACCAAACAAACTCACAGCTTCCAGTGTCTGTAAGAATTCTCCAGTTGGATGTCATTAATGGTCTGACCACTAGAACTTCCCTTTCCATAGACTACAAACAGCTGTATGTAAATGATAATAACACCAGATGGGAAAATTCTGATAACAAGTCCAMTGTAAGCAAAGGCAACTGAACTTTAGATTTAGAACAGGATCATGGGGTACATGGAATTGAATTAGCAATAAGTGTGTGAGATCAAACCCTCTGAGAAAATGCACATCATCATATAAGGAGGAGGAAGGTTATAGGGAGTGACAGAACTCAGGCAAGTTTGGATTTATTACTAAAAACTGCTTTATTATAATACCTACAGAAAAAAAAATAAAATAAAATAATAAAAACAGCTTTCTCCACACACAGCCATGGCATTTACACCCCTCACCTGCTATTAAACTTCCCAGCCAAAAAAAACCCCTCCCCCTCCCTAAGGTGCTGTAAATCAATGCCTGGCCAAGCAGCCACATCCTGAGCTCAGGCTTTGACCCATGGGCTGGAAAAGGCAAATTAATATTTGGGGGTGTCTGATTCATCCCCAWGAATTTCACATTTCAGTTTTATGCAGTAAAAGAATCCACTGCTATCCAATTCCACTGTACCAGCCCATCCCTTATGGACCCACATGCAAAAGTTGGGTTTTTTTGTGAGCAATGTTGTAACAGTACCCTCATTAAGGAAACCCAGGTTGTTTGGCAATCACACCCCCTGAAATAAGTAAAGATAAATAAATAAACCCCCCTATTACAGGTAATAAAGCTGCTCAGATAAATATGCTTAAGCATGGCAATCATATTACAGAGCAAAGCAAATCTCAGCAAAATCAAATGCTTTAGGAATGGTGGGGTTTGTCGTGTGCTTTTCAGGGTAGTAACATATTCACTTGTGTTTTGAACAAATTAATAGAATTGCTTTTATGAAAGAATTTCATCATGACTATTATGAAAGTAAATAAAATAAACTCTGTTTTCAAAAGCATCATCCCAGAACAATTCACCTMCTTATCACCAAATCCTTCAAGCTGGTTTTGTGTTCTATCATTCATATTCCTGCCTTGAGAATTGGCTACCCCAGCTCTTCTTTGCTCATTATGAACAGAAATAAATAAATTAAAAGGAAATCCTTATCAAGATACATAAATCCAGCACTAATCCTCTCCCTCTAATAAAATAATCTAATACAAATAATGCCTAAATGCCATCAAGAGTTCGGGGARAAAAGGAGGAGGGAGGTGAAAGAGTAAAAGCAAAACACTGAGGTTTCTGTCACATTCAGGCCACTTGGTCACAAAAAGTGCTCTCATTTTAGGCTCAAGTGTACAAAAACAGTGTTTAGGACTAGTTTTTAGGGGCCAGCAKGAAAAATAAATTGCATTTTGTAATGACTTGAATTAATTTAATCTCTTCATTGCCTTGTTCTTGTGTGATTCAGAGAAAGAGCAGCTGCTGTCACATACATGGATTAGATGCAACATATGAAGATGGAACAATAACTCTATTTCAATGTATCAATTCTATTTTAATGTATTACAGTTCTATTTTAATGCATTACAGTTTCACTYTAATGTATTACAGAGATGTTGCCATTGGAATGTTTCAAGTTTTACTACGCACAACAAACAACAGTGAAGAAAGAAGCAGAAAGAAGAAGAGTGGCCTGACAGAAGACATTTTTATTAATTTTGTTGTGCAAAATGATCACAAAACTAGTTTTATGGAGTGAGAATTCACCACATTAAAGAATAATACACAGGCAACAGAAAAAGTCATTTTGGTGCTGSATCAGATCTAAACCAAGTGCAACAAACACGCAGAAAAGCTGCGGTGACTGAAATAATGGAGAGCCCAAACCATGTTTCTGCCAGGGATGAACAGGCCTTAACATAATTTAGAGTTATTATGAAACAGTCGTTGGGGTGAGGAATAAACCCAACACCTATTCCATTTGTAAAGAAGGGATTTACTGGCAGGTATGTGTTCTTTAGCCTGCAGTGCCATCGTCTGGCTGTGGAAGCTATATCATCATCATGGGGTGGGCAAGTTAAATATTTTTTTTTTTAAGAAACAACAAACCTTAACACTGTCAACGTATGTAAAAATACATGGAAAAACAGTGAATACACAAAAGAAATTATGATTCTCAAGTACAGACAGAACATGAGAGCAGAACATTCAAATCAACTGAAACTAGGGCTAAAAATGCCATGGAATCTAGAATCATGCTTGCCTTGTTGGTTTTTGTTTTTCTTTGTTTTTCATAGAGTTATTAGTTTAAATTTTAAGTTAAACTACTCAATTTGAAAAAAAAAATTGCTGAATAGTTTATGACTAGGGACCTCAAAAGCAAATACACAAAGTGATTTTTCATTAATTTATAGCCTACAATAACAATATATTTAAAAGTGTGTATCTTGTAACATTTAAACCACATGTAGTTAACCATGTTTCACTGTCAGAGGGGGAAAAAAAGAGCATTTTCTTTCCTATAAAGATTATTAAAGCACATCTCTCTACTTTCTGAAATTTTACCAACATTAAGGACAACCCAAACCACCTTGAGTGATGTTTTAGACAAAGTTCAAATAAAATTAATGAAGGGACATTTTTGGTAACTAGGAACTGTTTGGATAATCAGTCTGGTCCTAAAATTCAGATATATAGGATCGCAAATCCCCAGTACATAATGTATGTGGCCCTGGGAAAACTCACAATAAATTTGGATTGGTTTCAAATACTCAGGAAAGAAAGAGGAAAGCTAAGAGCAGTTTGTGGCATTTACACCAACAACTTTTTTTAAGGTGAGTATGAAGTTTCAGAGTTCTTTTAATTAATTTTAAAGCAGTTCTTGGTGTGAAAGAGTGAATTCAAGCAATGTTTTGAAGGATAAATTTGYAAACATGCAGAATAACGTGGTCTAGGCTCCAACCCGCCTCAGTTCTCAGCCTCGTGAGCCAGATTACAGATCAGATTGGAGCACACTGCTGTTGGGTTTAAAAGCAGAAAGTTGATCAGTTCCCCATGGAGTTCAGTTTACAGGACCACCAAAATAAACATCAACACTCTGACAGGTTTTGTGCTTGTTAAGAATCTTCAAAAGCATACAGAACTGGAAATTGTGATATTTTTCCTTGAGGACTTGAATTTAGGAGCGAACACTGAAAGTTTTGGAGTCCAATAATGTCCAAATGTCACAGCAACAGCTGATACTTGTATTGACTCCAGCAGAGGCTGCAAGCCCTGCAAGGGATCCCACATTGTCCTTTCTCACCCCAGATATCACTGGAGGCTTTTTCCTTGTGCAGGGAGACAGAGCCTCGCTGGAATCACAGCTCCTGACAAGGCTGCACCATAAATAGAGCAACCTCACCCAGCTCCCTTAATTATCTTAATAGCCATGGCAGAGTAATGAAGGAATGCCCAGAATCACAAAGTTTTTGGAGGTGCTTCAAAGGAATTTCAATCTCACAGCAATATTCCATTTAAATTCATSTGGAAAGGCCAGGGACTGTAAATAAGGTCAGGAGGGCTCATTTGAGGAATGGATTCCAAAGTCCCTGGAAAGCATTTGCTTCTCACTGCAAACAAAAAAAAAAGTTCAGAGCTCCAGCACGGGGTGTGTGTTTGGGGTCATCCTACACAGGGCAGGAAAGCTGTGGCAGGAGACATCTCCTTTAAAGAAACCTCAGCTGAGACACAGTCGACTTTTTGGAACAGAAATTGGGAAATAAATGCAGCTGGAAAACACAAACATGGGCTGATTGGCGCTCTGATCAAAACTAGATATATGGTGGACATGGACACCTTCTGCTCTTGATGAAATGAGAGAATAAACTCCAATTCCAAGCATCCCAAATGAAGGGAAATACAGTGTCAAAGCAGATTCAGGCAAGTGCACTAGTTGGAGCAAAATTTAAAAAAAATGTAAAAATTTAAATTCTGTTCTATAATTAAAGTATCAAACCAATGAGGGTTCTGTAACTACATGGAAACAGAAAAGCAGGAAGACAGTTTGCACAATTAAATGTCTCACTAAAACGAGTTGCAGAAAAAAAATTCTACATCATGTTACCTGTGCTTGCATGAAATGACTTAACCCTTTATAATCAAACACACAGGGAAATTGCCATGTCAATATTGTAGAGTGAAACACATTGAAAACACAGACTGTGGTGTGGGTGGCAGAAGATAATACAATGTACAAAATTTGGTCACTCTAAATTAGGAAGAACTTCATACTTCACAGAACTGAAACAATACATGTTCTTAATTAAAAATATTCTTAATCTGACACACGCTTTTAAGGAGATTTTGACTTTGTTACAAATGAAGCTGCACTGAAGAGATGAAGTGTTACTTTTCTGCATTATACTGAATTTTAGTACTCTCATATATTTGATGCAATAGGGATTCCAAAGGGTTTTTTTTTAATTTACCTTTTGCACTTTTTTCACTTAGACTGCCTATCAAATACTCAAAAATTGGTAATTTTAATAAACAGTGCATCACAGATCTTAAAAAAAAAAAAATTATAGAACATAGCAAATATAGAAAGGCAAAGTTCTTCAGTTTCTCCAACTTTTCAAAGCTACTCAAAAACTGCCAGGAGAAGTTTCATCCCAAATGAAATTAGTTAGAAATAAACTGAGTAAGCATTTTGCGAAAATCTTCAGGAGGAAGCAGTGACAGAGTCCTAACTGAGCTCACTGAGGCACAAAGGATGTTTTCCATCAAGCTGGCATGGCAGGATCTCAGCTGGTGCAACAAGATTTTACCCCTCCCGGCAAATTTTGTCTTCCACCATCCATTAACCAAGTTCCTGGTTAGCAAAAGRCCACAGCAAACCAAATTTTTAAAGAAACATCAAATTTGCTGAGAGATATTCCCTGCTGGATTTCAGACAATTCACAAAAATAACTGCCCTGATCCTTAGTCTTCAACCTTTATCAATATCAACTGTTGAAAGTGAAAAACAGCAAGAGATGCATTTTATTTTTAATGGCATTGTTTTGAAGTCAAAATTTTGCTCCATTCATATTGCCATTATCCACGAAAAAAACAGCTAAATTAACTTTTGTACATCAATCTGCTGATAGGGAGAGAGGAAAGGAAAGATAAAAGAAAAAAAGAAACCTTTTTGACTTAGAATATCAGCATTATTTTTGTAACATTTATACTGGTCTTTTGGGTTTTTTTGTTTTTTTTTT
>NW_026623527.1:730466-736761 GCF_030028575.1 Malurus melanocephalus
AAAAAAGAGTTGTGAGACAGCAAGTATGACATTTTGGGACATGCCTGTGTCCCAGTCTTTTTAACACTGCCCTGGGTGTCCTATTTTAGTACTGGAGAGATGAGATAAATGGCAGAACCCCTGGATTTTCCTGACCTTGATCAAGAAGAACAGATTTTAGCTGAACTGTGCAGAACTGCTATGATTACATCAATCTAATCTGGAAAGCACATGGTTTATATATAAACCACGCTCTCTGTCTCATCCATCAAACTGAAAGACAATAAAACATCCCTCTGTAAGGAAAAAYTGAAAGAAAAAAATCCATTAACCCTTATTTTACTCCCTCCATTAGAATCCTCAATGATTTTGCAAACACTACAGAAATAGTCTTTATTTATATAATATTTATATTTATATTTATTATTTATATACGGGCATACACATAAAGGTTTCTAAATATGCAGMTATATATGTATAAAAATTAAAATGTAAATACCATTATAACAGGCTTCATTAGAGAAATGCTATTTCTTCACTGCTGAAGAAAGCAGTTCTGAAATAATGGAATTAGGAAGTTTTGATCACAGTGCCCAAGAGTGCCCTTTTGCGGCCACAAAAAGACTTCTATTGCCACAGAGAAATTATTTACCTGGAAAGAGATGCAATACAACATAAAAGGACAAWCTGCAATCAATGAGAAATGAATTGGATTAGTGCACAGAAGCACATTCTTGTATGTGCTCAAGCAGGTACAAAACAAGGGTTCCAAATGTCTGCTCTCCTCCCATGATCCAACCACAGCCACGCCGTAAATCAGGCTGGATCCCATCCCAGATATTAATTGGGCAAACCAAACAATCCTCTGATTCAGTCTGTCCCCTTCAAACACACCGAAAATCTGCCACTGATGATCATGGAAAGCCATCTGATCGATTGATGCCCAGGGAATGAAAGGGATCTGAATTTCCATTTCAATACCATGGGCTTTCCCTGTCCATTAACAGGGTGTGAATGTTCCCTGCTTCCCAAGGAGGTGCTGGAATATGCATCGTGAAGGAAGGCACCTCAAAGAGTTATAGACTCATTTAATTTAAAATTTTATMATWTAAAAATAAAGAAATAAATGCTACAGATGAACTGACACCGTGTGTGAGCAAAAGGCTGCAGGCTCAGGAGGAGGAGAAGGCATCGCTCCCTCACGGTCCAGAGGAATCCTGTCCTGCTGCTGTGATTCCTTCCTGGAGATCCCCCTGCCTCTCCTTGGGGCTGGGTKTGCTCAGGTTCTTTTATCTCTTCACTTAATAACCTGTCTTTATCTCAGCTCATTAATATTTTTTGCTTTTGTCTTTCCTCTCTCCAACCCCATTGTCAGGTGGGGGGCAAGGAGTGGTTGGGGGTAACTCAGCTGCTGCCTCAGCCAGCTCATCCTGGGGTGTTAAATCCTCTGGGTGACATCCCAAATCCTCTGGGTGACATCCCAAATCCTTCAGGTGACATCCCAAACCCTTCAGGTGACATCCCAAATCCTTCAGGTGACATCCTAAACCCTTCAGGTGACATCCTTTCCCTTCTCCTCTGCTGGGACAATGCTGCTCAGCACAAGCAATGTTTCTGTTTGCATCACTGTTTTCAGAGAACATCAATTCCCACAAAAAAATCCCAAATGAGCTCAATCCTGGATGGTACCTGGGGRTGAACAGAGAGGAGGGAGCACAGAGCTGCAGCCTCCAGAGGCAAACATCCTGGTGGGTGGAGGATCCAAGCCTGTCCAACACACTCGGATGTTGCTGCAGGCACAGAATTGACCCCACATGCACAGAAGGTCAGAGCACAACCATAATTAKGCTGAAGACATAGAGCAGCAAGAAAAAGAAACATATGAGAATTTGAAGTACCTAGAATACCTAAATCTTTCCATAAGAAACTTTTTTATGCTGGTTATAAGGAGAACAAAAGCAAAAAATATAAGCAGGTTTAATATTTAGGTTCAATTCCTAAAAGGATTCAAATTTTGTATATCAAAATTCAAACTTTCCACAGAGATGCAGGTTTTGATACGAAGAATTGTTATTTATCTCTCCCCATTTTATGATTTAGAGCAGTGGCCTGCATTTCTTCTCACAAATTCCAAGCACCATTTCYAAGTTTCCTGTACAGTCATTTCAGTGAAGATTGTATTGGACTACRCAGCTTTTACACCACAGAGGGATAACCTGAGATCAGATTATTGTCAGGGGTTAAATAAAAACAAAGCAACTGCAACCCCCTCTAGTGCAGCAAGTTAGTGGACTTCTTTGAAGGAGTTTTACTATAAGGACTCAGAAGAAATCATAAAACAATTCGTATTTCCATTATTTTTCCTGGAGAAACACATAATCTCTGTATTTCCACCTCACCAGTGAAAGGAYAGCTCCTGAAAACAGACCTGTTGGTGGCTATTTTCCTTACTGCAAGGAAAATTTAAATAAAGGAACAAAACATTTCAGTGAGTAAGCACAGGTTGGCAGTAAGTTCAAAGGAAGTCCCCAACTGGAGACAGCTCTGCCTCTACAGAGATCATTTTGCTCACAGCACTGTAAGGCTTCCCTCCCCTTTCAGTGCTCTGTAGACCAGCTCCAAAAAAACCCTGTGACAAAAATACCTGGAAAGAAGGTGGGTCATAGGTATGTTACTAACTCTTTTTTTATCGAATTTCCCACRYCTTTATTAAAAAACAAAACAAAAACAAACAAACAAACAAAAACCACAAAAAAACAAAAACAAACAAAAAACCCAAAACAAAACAAAAAACAAACAAACAAAAAACAAACAAACAAAAAAAAAAAACCAAAAACAAAGGAAATGTCAGCTGGAAAGTTATTTTTCTCTAAATTATCAATAACCATTAAACTCTCTGGCACAGGTAAACCACCTGTGTGGAGTGCAGTCTGGGTTATGAAAAGCTTTAAACCTACCCAAAACTTTTAACAGGAACTGTTCCACCACAGCAGCAAAAGCTGCTCTGTCCCATTGCTGTAAAGTTTTATTGGTTCACAAACACAGACRAGGTCCAAGATGCAATTCAGAGCACACTCATTTACAGATCTGGGGGGTTTTCTCTTTTCTGTATAACTTCAAATACCCATTCCCCTCAGTGTTTTTACACCTTTTGAAAACTTCATGACCAGATGCAATCAGAATTTCAGCAAGGCTTGAGTCTCCCATGAATTATTTTTCAGTTAATTTTGACAGGTAATTAACATCAAATCAGAGTTCAGTTTTCCTTCTCCCCTCTGATTCTTTTCCCTCCGAATCTCAATATTTTAGCTTCACATTCAGGCGAGTATGAAAGCAAAAAGTTTCTTTCTTCTGTCTCCTCCCTTGTCCCCAGGTGAAACATAATTACTTGGATGCAATGCAGGTACAGTACYTATGAATAAATGCCAAAGTGACTTGTGCATACATTTACTTCAGCAATAATAAAATATTTTATTCATGCATATAAAAGAATGCTTTTTGTAGCTCGGTGAGCTTTTTAGGAGTTATTAGTAGGAATGTGTCATACACCTAATGAAATTTATTTCAAGGTAGAAAAGTTTTTTAAAAAAAGTAAAACAGAAAAAAAGTCTGTAGGCAATCACAGAATTATAATTTTGAGATTTACCAAAATACCTTCCAAATGAAGATTTGGAAAAAAAAAAAAATCCCCTAATAAAAATATAATTTATTTGCAGCAGCAACCATGTTTATACATAGCAATGCAAGGATAGGAAATGTGATGGTCCAAGGTGGAACACACAGGGAAAAAGACAGTAGAAGGATCATTTTACTCTGCAGTAAAAGCATTTTTTAGCCCCGTGTCTTTGCAGGTATTGCAGCACAGCAAAGGCACGATCCAYGTCCCTCCTGCGTACTCAGCACATGTAAAAGTCACGCAGCAGAACACGCTGACACTTCAGTGGGAGGTCAAATTATTGTTTTGGCACTTGTGTCACGCCTGTCACTTCGATTGCACTTGATCAAATTACAGATTGCTGGATGGAGTTGGATTAAGGGGAAGACAGACACGCACACACGGAGGAGCGGCTGTCACCACKTCACTGCTGAAATCCCATAATTGCATGTCAGCGACAGCGGGAACAAGAGAGCAGTAATAGGAGTGACATTAGGAGCATTCAAATACCAGGAAACTTTGCACCCTGTCAARCCACATGCCACCAAACGGGCTGCATTTCGGAGCCATTCCTCACATTACGATTGCCAATATTTATTAGATTCACTAATGCAGTGTCTTAAGTGGCAGGGCAACTTTAATTCCATTTCTTCCAGAAGTATCACTTYTATTTGAAAAGATAAAGGTAAAACTGAAAGACAAAACTGAGACAGAGGGGAAGAAACCCTTTGATTTTAAAATAATCACTGAAAATAGCATGGATAACAATAAAGGTTGCCTAAACAATACAGATTATGGGTTTGATTCAACTTTCTGAGTTTTAGGATCCCTGAAGTGACACAAATATTGATTTCAAGTAATTGTGAAGGAGTCAGCCATGAGTTTTGAGTTGATAAACAAACAGCACCCATCACACACATACCCTGCCTTTAGATAACCTCATCTTTTTGTGGAAGTTGTGAAAATTTCCAGCTCTGCACTGGGGGAGGCTCAGGAAGCCTCCTGTAAATCTGCCTTCCACGTGCTGAGGTGCAGGGGAATATCTCTGTGTTGTGACAGGAGGATGCTATTCCAGCACAGCTCATCATTCCCCTGCTGGGTCACTCCACCTGGCCCTGAACTCTGGGGTGAATCCTCCCCATTTGGGGTGGCCCTGTCCCGGTTCAATCACACCTGGGGCTGTTTGGACAGCAGTGAAACAGGCACAAGGGACAGCAGTGGTTTGTCCATTCTGTTAGACACCAGGGGACTCATTAAGGTTCAAAACTTCTTTAGATTCCTCCAAATCCACTCCCAAACACAATTTAGACACTTCCACACCAATCCATTGGAGCCAATCATCTTTCCTCACAAAAAAAAAAAGTTACTTCTGTTAAGTAAAAATGCATCTCAATAATCTACAAAGTAATGCTGATTGCACAATGCCTTCACAAGGGACTAAAAATGACATTTATTCCTGTTCACTGCTAGAGAGCCCCTAAACAGCAGAAAAAGGGATCACCATGACAGGAACAGTAAAATAACAAATCCACATCTATGATACCAGCAGGTGACTCAGCTCCCTCCAYGATGCTTATCAGCTCCTCACTATTTGATGCCCTTATTAATTCCCTTCTACAGTAATCTGAAGAAGATTAGGAGAAAATATTTCTTCAGATTCTCTAAAAAAAACCCCAAAAGTTCCCTTTAAACTTCCATAAAAAATCATCTTTATATGATCACTATAAATGCATTTTAAAAACAAAAACCTGCAAGAAGCCATTGAATAGACAAAGCAGCAAATATTTGTGATGCTGTTTCTTTTCCTCCTCTTTGTGTCAGACACACTTTATAACCTTGCCTACACCTGCCCTTCACACTTCTTTTTCCCCATCTGTAATTCCAGCCATATAACTGTAAGTACTTCCCCCACAGGTGTTTTTACTTTGTTTGTAAAGTAATTTGAGATCCACTGACAGAAGGTACTAAAAAAAAAATTAAAAATTTATAAAATATTTCCCACAGCAGGCAGAGAAAAGGAAAGGCATTACTGCCAGCCCCATATCCCACAGCAGGTAATAGGGAATTATGAAATATTATGTCCCYCCAGGGAGCTTTCCACCTTCCTGACCTATCAGGTGATGGCTCTAATGCTCTCCTATAAACTCCACAGCTCTCATAAAGCCTCTGAGTTCCAGCCCCAAAATGGGAAATTTTAATGTTGAGATGCATCTCCAAAATGCTCTCTCCATGAGAAAATTCCCTTTCCAGAAGGGAAATGAAGSAGGATGCTCTGGGTGACCTTGAGCCCCTTGCTCATGGTCTAAGCTGCTGTTCTGCCAGGACCAGGCAGGAGAATGTCCCTGCACATTGCAGCCCACACAGACCTGTCAGGGGAAGGGTAAAGGGAAATAAAACAAAAATAAACCAGCCAAAGCTGAAGAATAAAACATTCCCAGCACAGGGAAAAYGAGCTGAGACAAAGTTACCCAGCCACAGAAAGATGGCTGGGAGTCAACTCTCAGTTTTCAGTGTCAGTTTTCCATTTCAGGTGGAAATAACCTTATATCACTTTAGGTTTCCCAGCATTGTTGTGAACTAATTTGATGATTTGACAATTGCAGATAAAAACAAATTGTGTCTTTTGTGCTCTGTTCAGACCTCAAAGACAGAGCAGGACTG
>NW_026623527.1:737860-742275 GCF_030028575.1 Malurus melanocephalus
AAAAAAAAAAAACCACCAAAAGGCACCTTGCAGGTTTGTGTTTTGGGTTTAACTGGGAAAATTTCCCRTTAATTACTAATGATATAGTTCATTAGTAGTATATTTCATTATGGAAGTGCAAATTATTAGATACTAATGATGCATGCCCTAATTGCCATMGTTTGTCTTGATTTCAAGTTAGATGAAATAAAAATATTTATTCACAACGTTTCAGGTTTATGAATTGCATTACATTCTTAATTGATGCTTTGAACAAACATGAGGCAGTGCATTAGCATTAACCAGGATTGATGTATCTGTATTTATTAACCAAGATTGATTTATCTACATTTATTAACCAAGATTGATTTATCTGTATTTATTAACCAAGATTGATGTATCTGTACTCCACGATCACTGGTAACTCCCTCCCCGGACTATGAAGTGCCACAGCCACTAAAATCTGGGGGAAGCTTCAGTTTGGGGACCAAACAGAGAGAAAAGATGAAACAGATCACGTAACAACAGGGGTTGGCTACATTTCTGCTCGTTCAAAGTGCTTCCACAAAATAATTTCTGAAGTAATTTCATAAACCACGAAATTTCTGAAGTARTTTCATAAACCACGAAACCATTTCATATTGGCAACCTCTGCAAGATAAAATTCAAGTTGCACTACAAGGAAAAAGAAATACAACACATTAATAAATCCTTGGCCAAAGCTTGTCAGGCTCCTGACATCTTTTGTCATAATTTACGCTACAAAAAGAAATTCTGGGCAGGGCAGTTTTAGTAGCTGCTGCCCACACAAAAAAAAAGTCATAACTTGGGGTTTAGAAGATTCCAGAGTGGATTTTAGTGCAGTTAAAAACAACATGACCCTAAATGGAAGCATCTGGAGAGTCTGATAAAGCTGATGGTCAAAACCTGCAGCCTGAGCTGGGCATGGTGAGCTCCAGCTGCTGTGAGAGACTTTAAACCACATCATGTGCTCAACACTGCCACAAACTCAGCATTGTTTGGCACAGAAACTCACTGCACTGGTCTAGTAATCCAAATTTTCAAATCTCAGTAGCAACAGATTTTTAAACAAAACACATTACTCTTTTAACTTGATTGATATTTGCTTCTGACATTTTTCTTTTTTTTTTTTTAAACTGAAGGCTTCTGTGTCAAGCCTTGGTTTCTTGGTTAGTGTTTACCATGAGTAAGGTGACAAACACAAAACATATTTTKTATTTTGTTCATATTTGCCCAGAGAAAAAGAAACCAGATCTATTTTTAATAATCAGCCCTTTAAACAAACAAACAAAAAATCAATATCAAAGATACTACCTACAAAGCAAGAAAAAGCAGTCCTCATTTCAGTCATAGAAATATTTAACATGGTATGCCAMCCTCATCATGAAAGACACACAATAACTTTGTTAATAATGAAAATTAAGAGCAGTAGGTGAAACTGCCTTTTAAACTTTGTGTAAAATAAAGAGATTAAGACTCTAATTACCTTCTATAAAAAGCAGTTATTCAAACTTTAACATGGATATTCAATGGAGAAAGATGGGTTTGTCCCCACTGAAGTTAAAATCCAGCATGAAAACACAYGCACAGAAAGAACCATAAAGAAATTTCACATGGTTTAATTAAAAAAAATTAAGAATAAACACAAAAAAAAAACCAAAAAACACCAGAGAACCCTATCTCCTAGAGTTGACTCACAAATCACAGTAAAACAAGGCACTTACTTTTCTGTCCTCAGTTTCTACAGCAGAAGTGCYCTCAGCTTTAGTGTCCTGCAAGCACAAAGAGAGAAGGCCGTGTCACAAAGCAAACTGGACAGCTCAGCCTGAAGAGCTGCTCCTTTTCTATCTGAGTACATTTCAATATTTCAGTATTGCCTGTGCCTTTAGGTGAGCTTTGTTAAACTTTACTACATGTATAAATTTAAAGACACCATTTAAAGAACACAAAAAAAAAACCTCACAAAAAACCAAAAAAACTTGAAATCTATTCCAATATAGTGCAGCCAGCTCTTAGGAAAAAACATGACTTTACAGTATAGAATTTATTTTTCACTTGCATCTTGAGGAAAATATATTTCTTGCTCTTTATTTTTTTTTTTTAAATAAACTAGTGATGGAAGCTTAAAGAAATGCAAAGGTGAGCTAAAGAGGAAAAACTGCTCAACTTTCTGCCACTTAGCAAGAGTGCTAGTTAGGATTTGATGGATATTTGTGTCTGAATCTCATTGCAACATGCAAGAACAGCAAAACATTTCTTTAAGATAAACATGTAAATATGTGTGTACAGACTTGGATGCACATGTATATTTTGGACATATTTTCTTCAAGAATGAAATAAATAATGAGATCATTAAACCTAACGACACCAACACAGGGTCCTTTCATTCCTGGAGTATTTTGAGTCATTGAACCTGTGGATTTTGGTCCTGAAGACATCCAGAGGTGTACTAGCAATGCACAGTCATTATCACAAAAATTATACTCTGAAAGGTGTTTATTGCTTCATATTCATCCTTTTACAAGTTACTCCTGGAAACCGAGTGTGCCAAATACAATTCAAGTCACTAAACTGTAGACAAGTSTCCCATAATTTTCTTTTCAACTTCACTTTTCTTGTGAGGGTACTTTTTGAAGCAAATTTTGCTTCACTTTTCCAGCTTTAGAGATTTCTATTGGGGGGAAAAAAAAAATAAATCTAAGGATGAGGAACAATTTCACCAAACTTCAACAATTTCAGCCTCTCACCAAAGCTGGACCCACTCCGAAGAGATTTTAGATTATTGGCTAGTTAGTTGCCACATAAATTTCAAGCTGCAAATTTAAGGCTAATAGCAAATAGCAACTTCTACTAAAAATGAAAATAAATGTAAAATAAAGGATTTATGTTTCTTYAACAGCATGACTATTCATCTTAAATAAAGGACTGGTTTTATTTCAAAGCCAAAGACTTTTTATCCACACCTATAAAAGATTTWWAAAAAAATTAAATCATTCAACCAAGTAAGATGAATCAAGGTTTCCTGGAAAAAATACTTTAATTCACAGCAGATAATACTTAAGATGGTTTCATGTGATATATCAAGTTGTGTCACTTCTAAAGCAGCAAGAAAACCTTGGTTTTTCTAGTCAGTCTGATGGATGAATCAGCACCTCTAATGCTCTTTTTATTCCATCCCTTTTCATGGGGAACCAGGCTGCACTTTGTGGAATGTAACACTTGAAAATTTTCACCCAAATATGACGTACTGGCAGCCAGGCAGTCTCTCACCACACCTCCCATGTGGAGGAGAAGGAAATGCTCTCTGTGCCTACAGCCTCACTTCCTGAGCCTCCTTGGGTATTTACATTGGGCTCTTTTTGGTGAGGGAGTGAGGGGAAAAAAAAAAAAATGCTCAGCTTTAAAAAGCCTTGTGCCTCAGGGGAATGAATTCAAACTTCATTAGCACCAGKGCTTTTCATGTCCCTGCTCTGCCCTGAGTCACCTTTTGCAAAGAATGTAATGTTCTTTAGTGTATTTATTGGTTAATCAAAAATGAATCATACCTTCCCATATTRCCAAGGACAAGAGTGGCTCTGTCTCACACACTGACCTAAATAAACTGAAAGCAGGATAAGGCAGCTCCTCTCAGAATGATGGATATCCCTGAAAACCCAACAGCACTCAGACCCCACGGAACATTTCCATTTGCTGTGTCACCACTGTCCTTTCCCATCAAAAGCCATTYCTAACAAAGCCAAGTTCACCTGTAACTGAGCCCAGCCCTGAGCRAAACATCCAGGCTGGGTATCAAATTACAACATTTCTATTCTGTGTTTCATCCTCAACATTACACAACCATTTCATCCACAGTGATTGGTTTTCTTATCCAAAGGTACTGAGAGTGAATATTACAAATTAACCACCGCATCATTAGCAATGAAAACCACWTTTGTGTGGGCTCAGCCTTCCTGGATATTGAAACCAGCAAGAATGTGTTATATTTGAGATTATGTCAAGGCAGATTTAGCTGAAGAAATAGCTGTGTGTCTTCACAATAGACACCTGGATTCTGCACAAGGGCAAGATAAAAACCAATTAATTTTCTGAAGCAATTAGTGTTGTAATTCTTTAAGCCGGTGAAGCTACTGCTTTAATCAAGTCTATGTTTAAATATAAATATTTGACTATACGTCTACATCCTGGATACACCTCTTTTAAAGAAAAAAGGTACACAGACCCTAAGCTTTAAAAATCATCAAAATGAATCATCTGTCAGTCTGAGAGCAGGAAGGGAAGAAATGTGAATGTTCTTCTCTGGGAGACATCTGCGCTGCCTTCTCTAAGTGCAAAATGACAAAGTGCTGTCACTTCATATGTGTATTGCAAATTCCCCAGCTCTGAGAATAATTTGAGATTGAGAAGCACCAAAGCAA
>NW_026623527.1:742460-783769 GCF_030028575.1 Malurus melanocephalus
CTTCATAGATATTTCATAGGAATTATAGAATTCAGTAGAAAACCCTCTCATCCATTTAAATTTAAAACCAACACCACTCCCTTTTTCTCTAGGTGTCACTGCACAACAGCCAATTAAATATTATTATTATGAACACATGAAAAGCTCTATGTTTTATTTATTGCCCTTTTTGTCTGTTCTGTTGGGTAGCAGCAACAGGGAAACAAAGGAAAGTTTCCTGAGAACATCAGGAGCAGCGCAGGGCAAACACAAATTTCAGCACTGGGATTTTAAAAGTTTAATGCACTATACCCTTGGGAAACATATCTACCACCTTCATTCATTATAAAAATGTTACCGGGCAGAGGAAAACAAAACCTCTAGAAGGCAAAAGTAATTATTGGCAGTAGCACAAACCTGCATGGCATTTTGGCTTTAGGATGCAGCAGGAACCTGCATATACTTTATTTTTCATATTTTCTCTAATTCTACATTGAATTTGACTCCCTGAATTGCCAGCAGGAATATGGAAAATCAATATCCTGAAGCAGCCATCAGTGATGCCAACACAACCCCCAGGCAGAGTGGCACACAGAGCACTTTATCAAGCATTGTGCAGTTTGCTCTCCCCATGTTATCCAAACCCGAACTCCTCTGCTGCCAGAAATCAGCCACCCAGAACCACCATAAAAAAATAAGAAACTTTGGAAAAGTTATCTGAATTTCCAAAATATTTTCTTTTGCACGTGAACGTAAGGAAATGTGAAAACCAAACTGAGTTTCTGCGAGCACTCTCACTGCTCCCATGGCCCAGAGGGAGGAAAGATGAGCCTCTGGAATTGCAGATTTATCCAGGAGTTCCCTGGTTGGGATTGTCTGTAATATCAGCGATGAGCAGTAGGTGGAAGCAGATAACCTTGTAAAATCCTGCTCARCCTCCCGTGAAAGATATATCTATTGCTGGGCAGGTGTTTACACCTGTCCTTGGCAGCCCAAAAAGTCCCAACAAATTTCGTATTTTTATTCACAACACTGGTTTCCAGTTTCACAAAAAGAAAAAAAAGCCAGTAGTTTAGAGATAAAAGGTGGTTTGTTTTTTTGAGCGGTTTTTTAGGTTTAAAATTTGTACAACTGAATTGGACTCTGTTTAATGACCAATATATATATATATATATATATATATATATATAAAGGTATCATGATGTTTAACAAAATAATAATATATATACACCTATATATATAAAAATTAAAGTATACAGTCAAATTCTAGGTTATTGATTTCTCTGGATATTTTCACTGAGTGCCAAAATAAATCAAAGCCCTGAATTATTGAGAAAAATGCTTAATGTTTTTTCTCTATCCTTTGGCCATTATATTTCATTATTGCTGCTAACAAACAGGCTGCCAGCAGAAGAATTCATTTGAATTTCATATTAGTTCTATTTCACCCATCCCAGAGAACAAATTAACCACACAGTAATACTTACTGAAGAAGAAAAGAAATGAGAAATGAAACCTTAGAATGTGACATTCAAGCCTTCACTCAGTTTGTCCCCAGAAACCGAAGGACTCAGGCAGAAGCCTCATCAAATCAGCAAATCCAGGATCTGAATGCTTTCAACTGTTGCAATGCCAAAGATGTAAGAGAGGAGCTTTATTTGGAAAGAAATAGCTTCATCTCTATTTACCAACAGTTGTGGACCGAGAGGTTTGTGTCTACAAGCACAAAGCAGGAGAAAACCGGGCCATCTGCACCGTTTTTYGGTGCCTCAGGGCAGCCCCGGGGCTGTTTGAGCAGAGTCGAAAAGAAAACCCATCTGATCGTGGATTTAAAATCAAACTCCTCAAGGTTTCAGGTGGCTTTCTTGTCTTGTTTCTAGATAAAAGTAGACAGACTGTAAGAGTGGGGTTTACAAGGCTCTTGGAGACCGAGCTGACAAATTTTGTAATAAAAAAAATAAAAAATTATAGCTTATAAAAAGACTGCTGTATTTTTAATAGAGATTTGAAAGGGCTCGTGTGTGTGCCCTCCYACACAGCCACCCACCCTCCGGCTGTGGCACTGAGCGCCCAGCTCTGCTTTCTGCTGCTGCGAGCCATTTGCTGGTGCTCATTTWCACTCTTCCAGGCCATCAAGAGTTAAACTGTTTTGTTTTCTCAAAGGAAAGCTTTGATTTTTCTCATCAATAAAGAGGGAGCAGGTATTGCTGCTGCTGGAGTTTTATGGAGCGGAGTACTGAAACTTTCCCACTTCTCTTTCCTTTCCTTCCCTCACCTTCATGAGCTGCTTTGTCCTTTCCTCAAGTGCTCTCTAAACACTCAGGGATGCACAGACACGTCCCAGCAGAGCYCAGAATCCTCGTGTGCCTCACAGCCACCCCTCTCTCCAGGGAGATGTWCCACCAGCCCTGTGATTCAAAGCTACCCCAGGGTGAAACCTCCACCTCGATCCTTCCATATCCCACCTGCACAAAAACACACCCAAAACAGGCAGCATTTTCACAAGATAGATCTGTCATTTACAGATGTGACTCAGTCATGTAGCAGCATCCAGCTGTACCTAAAAGTATTTCTGTTCAAGCCCAGACTTAATTGGGGCTAGTAAATATTTAATTTCCAAAGATAGCAATACCAATTAACATTAGATAAAGCTGTCAGTTTGGACAGCACAAAAMCATTTACGATTCCTAAATGTAATGTCATTTTGATGTCAAATCTGAAATTCCTTTTCTATGTATCCCTCTACTTTCAAGGCTGAAAATACATACGAACTTCCAAACCCCTAAATTTTAAACTTATTTTCAGTTTGCTGTGTCACCACTGTCCTTTCCCATGAAAAGCCATTTCTAAGAAACCCAAGTTCAGAAGCATTCATGACTCAGTTCAAAAGGCAGTTTTACCTGGATAGGATTTTCAAGCTAAATTTTATTTCTCTAATAAAACTGCCTTAGGTGTCAAGCAGACCAAYAGCCACATAAATAGCAGTATATTTGAAGTCACTGAAATCTGGGTGAGCAATAGACATTCCTGATAAATTCAAGGAATATCAAGGAATATTGAGCAAACTGCTGATGTGATTTCCAGCTGAGTAAGGTGACAACTGGCAATACCCAGAGCACAGATGCAGCTTTTACAGAAATAAATCCAATTGGAAAATTCATGTCTTCAAATTGACAACAGCAGGAGGGCACCACACAATTCCTGAAGGAATTCCTCTCTTTCCACCAAGGTTTCCTAAAGGAAAAGATTGCTTCATACCTCAGATACCTAAACACATTTAGAATACATTTATTAAGTTTAGCCATATTTGACAGGAAAATAAATAGGAGCACCAAGATATTCCTGTTTTTTCATAAATTAGTGGCTGAGGAGAAGACAGAACATGAGTTCCAAAGCCACGCCCTAGAGCAGCTGCTAAAAACACCAGGGAGAGTTGAGGATGCTGAGATGAGGAGGATTCACTGTGTGAAGGCACCAAAGTGGCTGCCAGGATGGAGTCTGTGCTGACTGAGAGGGGACTCTGTGGACACAGCGTAAAAATCAATAATGAAACTGTTCCACTTAAGTCCAATTGTCACAAAAATAAGTTCCTTCAAGACTGGAGAGGATTTTTGTTGAACTTTTAAACGGAGTTCAGTCATTTTGGGCTATGTAGTGATGAAAGGTAAGCATAAATTTTACATCAAATAGCGATTTTTCAAGCTTACAGGGTGACAGGGAAGAGATTTTTTAATGCCAGAAAATGTGTGGTAACTACAGAAGCRCCCTGGAAAATTAGGGCTCTGTAAAAACCTATTTTTCCTTTGATATTACACTACACTCCTGATTGTCATAAGAAGTTGAGTTTTATGCTTTTAATATGAATTCACAAAATATGTCTCTTTCAATGCAGCAGAAGAGATATATCCACAATAGGCTGGTGGTGTATTTAGTAGGTTTTTATGAGTAAAAAAAGTGAAGCAGAACTTCATACTGGACTCCCTCAATAAYCAAGGCTTCCCTTCATGAAAAACCCATGACCATTTTCATTTCTGCCTCACTGAGGTGGGGTTAGTGGGGTTTTGCTGCCTGCTAGAGTGAACCCACAGCCATCACAAACTTCTAAAAAGTTCCAGTTCCTACCTACTCTCAAATGTCATGAGTGGCCAGGTCACAAATTCTCTGGTGCATCATACACTGAAAATTATTAAACTTTTCCAGCACAGCCCTATGTCATAGCCCTGATCAAAATGCAGTGACACAGGCACCAGTGAACACGGCATCCYAAGCACTGTTCTCATCAGGAACTCATTAAAAAGGAGCTCTGATGATGACAGCTATTGCTCCAACATCCAAGAGAAATAAAGAATTTAACTGGAGCCTCAGGCAGCAAGGTGGGTTGGGTTTATTTAACTGCCTCAGCACCAACATCCGTGGGTTTCTGGAGTCAGAACACAGAGCGTGGATTGTTCCTCCCACATCTTTTYTTGGCTGTTTCCCCTCTAACAGATGCTTTGCCCTATATCAGCACTGAAGTGATGAGAAAAGGATCACTGAGAGCAAACATCCAAAAGGATGACTCTGTCTCTCTACTGGTCAAGAGGTGTATCACACACCAGAAAAACAAAACAAAACCAAACCAAACAAAACATAAACCCCTATCAAACAAACCATAAAACCACGGCCCCTTCACTGCYCTAAACCCCTTCCTTCAGTTGTGCCCATAGACTTTGTGGGTTTGTGTATAGATCCATGTGCAATAGGAATTAACCTTCTTTTTACATGAGGAATATTGATTCCTCAGCTGTAGTAAACACCTTTTAATATCTAACAAAACAATGCAGTATTTTTAATTGGATGCAGATAATAAATATCTCCGTATAATACTGTACAGTATGTGCAGACATTTCAGCATCTAACTGAAATATAAGAGCTCCTTTTTTTGCTTTATAACTGATTTCACTGTCTATACAGACTGGTAAATGCTTTTCCCCCATTGTGTGAAGCATAAAAGCAAAAAAGAGCTGTGGGATTTGGGGGAGAGAGGTGTCAATTAATCTTAAAACAGAGTAACGAGAAGGTAATAAATAAATGGATTTGGATCAATCAAAAWATTGAGAAAACCAGTTTCCTCCTCCTTTTCTTAAACCAGCAGAGAAATGAGAGGGACAAAGTAGCCATCTAAACACATTTTTTCCCAAGTATTTTATCTCTCTTAGTCTCATAAACTGCAATTTCTCACTCCCCAGGCAGGTTAAATCATCTATTCACAGGAGACAATCCACTAGGAAYGAAGCATCAAGCATCACACTGTGACTTTTAGGAGCTGTCCAGGACTAAAAGCACAAAAGCACCTCTATAACTCTCATTTTCCCTCCTGTCTACACACAAAGCTTTTCTACTAAAATGCACCAAAACCAGGAGCTGAGCTTTAAGGCTGAGGCTGCAGCTCTGAGCATCCCAGACAGGGTGAGGGCTCCTTTACCYGAACACCTCCCCTGCACTGAAATATCCCCTTGCAATCCCACAGTTTAATTATATTTTACAAAGGAAAAACACCCCATTTTGTTTGGTTTTCATTCGTTCATCACCAGTTGATTGGGTGTCAACAGTTCTCTCACCAGTGAGAGAGGGAATAACCAGACCAGTGTTTAAAATGCATCAGAGGTTTCTGTCAAATGTTAGAATTCACACCAACACATTTCCCTCAATCCTAAGGAGAATCCTCCCTCTCTCTGCTGTAACCTTCAACTGTCWGACACTTGATCAAATGTGAATGTTCCAGATTAATTAATGAAGTAGGTGATGTGTTGACCCATGAAAAAGAGATTGCCGTACTTATTTCAAACTTCCATTTAAAAGATTATCTCACCAAATCTGATGGTGCTGCTTTCAAAAAAACAAACAAACAAACAAACAAACAAACAAACAAACAAAAATTAAAAAAAAGGAAACAAACAAACAAACAAAAAAACCAACCTAAATCTGCACAAAATAAAGACTTGCTTATTAGAAAATGCCAATTCAGCATGGCCAGAAGAATATGAGGGACAAATTTACATCAAAGCTGTGATCACCCCCCAGCTGTGACCTCCACATTACATTTTCTGTCTGTTCTTTTTACATTATGTGCTAAATACACAAGGCTGTGCTTTTGATAAAGTTTTTCTTGCAGTTCAATCAAGTTACCCAAGCATGAATACTGGATGGTAGCTAAGCTGCACAATTTAAAACAAAGTAAAATAGCGAMAGTGGATCAATTTCAAAGCTAAAAAACTGATTAGATAAACCCAGTTTTTGATGGAGCACAAATGGCACTGCTCCTGAACTCAGAACATTGCTTTGATGAATTCTTTTCAGCCCATGGTAACCATAACTGCACACATTTCCCTTAAACTACAAAGTTGTTAGAATCACATTATAGCAGGAAAATATATTTCTCCCTCTTTCTCTATAAACCAGGTTAATACACTTTTATTTGATCTGGTAAATTTTCTAAATTACTTTTTGGCAAGACCAGTTCAGAATTTACGATCCWAATATACTGAAACTTTTTCCTTAAAGACCGAACACAAATCCTAAACCTTAAGAGAAAAAAAAAAAACAAAAAAAAACCCCTCACAACTTGTCCATGGGACCTGAGTTTTAGCAGCTTCTGCTCTCAATCCTGCTGTAATTTATCCCAAGATGGGTCAGGAGAACCCAGGCTGACACTGATATGTGYTTCCTATTTTGCTGTTCATACAACCATTAACAATAACTGCARTAGAGCACATGAATGATAATGACCAAGCACCCATTGAACTGTAAAATCCAATATTCTGTACCAAGGTGAAGGGGGGTGGGGTGGATCTATTAAGAAATTTGTGCTTTAAATCTGACCCATTTAAAAATAGAATGTAGTATGTCAACTTAGTAAACAATGTGCCAAAAATGTTTTTTTTATTGATTTTTCTTTATTATGTCTTTATTTTTTATTATTTCTTTATTATTTCTTTATTCTGCATTATTTCTATTATTTATTTTTATTCTCTACCCTACTGGGGTATTAGTAGTAATAATAATATTAATAACAGTAAAAATAGCGATTGTAGTAATATAGTAGTAATAATAATAAAAATTATTACTGCTACTACTAATAATAATAACAWTAATTTRGGAGCATRAGTGAAAATAATTACTGTTTWAATGTAAACAGGCTGATTTCTTTCTAAGAAATCATACTCTCTAAAAAAAAAATAGAAAAAAACATTACAACCCAAATCCGAGTTTTTTTTAGTTGGATTCCTGACATTTAAGCAGATTCTGATTTCWTTCATACAATTGTATCAAATCACAAAAGTTCCTAACAGCAACACTCATAAACTTTTAATTTCTTYTGCTCTTCTGCAAATTTCAGGGGTGCAATTCTTCAGTAAAACAGAAATGATCACAAAGGTGCCAATCACAGGGTGTCATTGCTGTGTTCCAACAAGAAATGAGAGTTCCCATGGCAGTGTTGGGTTATTTCATCACAGTGATCCCTGAAATGTGCTGATTTTGGTGCTGACCCAAAACACAAGGAATTAAAATTAATCCATTCCACACATTTGGCAGATGAAAGTCCAGATTCCTTGTTACACCAAGACCAAATGTTTAAATTTTCTCACCAAAAGCAAACAGTATTCWAAAAAAAAAWWAWTTTAACCTACTRTTWTAAAGCAGAGAGGGATATTTTAATAAATTCATTCAGAACAGCACTAAGCCACTCAGGTATGGCCATGCAGCTACCAAGTGAAAACAGGATTGATCCCTCCTCTGGAAGAAAGTCATTATATACACTCTTCTAAAACAAAAAGTATGGTTATGTTTTGTCATAGTTGAACAGAAACAAAAGAATTACAAGCATATCTTCCACTAAAATAGAGCTGMTGTTCTAYAAAACATGRATCCWTAAACACAAACATAATTARCTGCTCTTCAGCACTCACTGAAGCMGKAAAGGATYCTAAAAATCCCTTCAAGTGGATGGAATGAAGCATATTTTCATCAAAATTGAAAATATTAAATGATTTTATAAGGTAAATCGTTGGAAGTTCTGACTTCTAGTAGAAAATTAGGAAAAGAGACCTTTTTAGTCACTGTTTTTAGAAATTTCTTACTTTCCATTTTGTATTCCGACATATGATAGTTTTGTATCTAAAGATTATCCTTAAAATATCCCACAAACACTCCCTTCCACAATCCATTCTCTAATAACAGAAGTTTAATAAATCCCAAAGTAAAAAGAGCATCAGCAGGTTGTTAGGGTGAGCAATGTTCACTGAAGGAATCCCAATAAAGACAGTTATTTCCCTTTGGAATCCCTGGAMTGCTGGGGAGTTGTACTCATAACTGGTACAAACTGCCTCAGAACTGATCAATAATAAAGAATWTGGAAGTAAATTAATCTGAGACCTGCTACAGTTTTGTTTCCTTGTTTCTGTAGCTTYAAATTCCCAACAAATATAAAGTATTCCTTTTAACTGCTAGTTTTTTCACTGYTTAAACCGAATAAACATTCAATTTCATCATTCTCTATAACATGTTCAAAATAACATCTAAAACTGTGGCTCATTYTGCAATAAAAATGAAAATCATCCTTTTACACTGGAACCGCTCTTACTGACCCTGATGATATTAATGATGCACCAGAGAAACACATTCCATAAAATTACGAGATGACAATCAAATGATAACATTTAGTAAATCACATTAGATATTCTCCAACAACCATCTCTTTTTTCCCCACTCATCAGGCTGGAAAAATTAATTTTTTAATGTGCTATAGAATGAGAGAATAAAGCCAACAGGAAGCTGATGTTCAAGAGATCTGAAGGAGTTTCAGAAAAGCAGAGCCAGGACCAGGTTTGGCACCGGATGGATGCTGAGATTGTGCAGCAGGGCTGCTCCAGAAAATATTCCGTGTGCTGGCCACTCCAGGATGCAAACATTTCACATGCAATTAATGMGTAAAGGTTCCAAAACCCCAGCCAGAGTGATCACAGGCTCTGGAGGGCTCCAATCAAGCAGCAGACSAAGCACAATGATCCCCTCTCATCCTCAGACCTCCTGCAACGCTGAAGGAACCAAACAGCCAAAGAGCTCGAGCACAATTAGCTCCCCAAATGTCTTTTGAATGCTTCAGTTAAACTGCATTTTACATAATTCCCATCTGTARCCTCAAAAGCAAAAGTAACACCATTCTCAGCTGCCATTTGTGGCAAATTTCTGCTCCTTGTAAGGAATTTGGAGGTGCAAGGGGAACCCCACAACAAAAGCTGAGGGAGCTTCTGATCAGCAGGTTGGTTTCCTCATTAAACATTTTTCAGAGTCCAAATGTGACCAGGACACGATAATGGGTAATTCATACACAATCTTGTAAATGTGTAAGGACTCTCTTTAATATATATAATATAAAAAAATAAATATTTAAATTACATCATAAATAATTATTATATTAGTATAATAAATAACACAGGGTGGCAATGAGAGCACTAAGAGTGATTAGAGCCACCCATATTTCAGCAGAGGCAGGGACTCCAGCACCCTGAAAATGGAGCACAAAGGGTTTGGGACTGAGCCAAAAGCACAGCACTGGACAGGGACAGACAGAGAAGGTTTCTGTAGCCCAACATCCACGAAATGCCCTCCCCAGCCCAGCTTCTGACTGCTCCAAGATCATCGAGTACATTCCATAGAACTGAGTGCAGGAAAGGTGCTCCAAATCTGAGTGTGACAGCTGAAAAAAGCCTCAAAAACTGCATTTGTGCTTTTGAAACTCCCAAATAATGGAAAGGCAGCAGTGGGAAAGCTCAGAGAGACACTAAACAGCCTCAACTCTGAAACTGCCAGAGGATTTTTAGATGAGGCTTTCCATGCTCACCTCCCCAGCAGGAATTTCAGCCACCCACCACCACTTTCAACTCTGTAGTCTACAAAGCAGAATTTCCTGCTCTAATCACCTAATCTGCACATTATTTTATGACAAGAAAAAGGGCTATTAGGTTTTTCAACAAGATGCAATAACAACTCWTCATTCCAAAAGCAATAATCACAATGACTACTTATCATCAATGAGCACTTCAGTCATCTTTGCTACAGCATTCAGACAATGCTGCCTCTTTGTGGGTGTTTTGAGTCTTWGAAGAAGATAAAAATACGTGTATTTAATTTTCCTTTACTCCCATTTCTGATTTTGATGCCTTAAAAGAGACTCTGCAATCCATGTTTGTGGGCATTGAACAATGATGAAAAATTCTTTATTTTGCGTGTTAATAAATCACTGAGTTCAATTTTCGWAGGTTCTTTTATTTTACTCACAAGTCACTTGACATAAAATGCACTGAATAAAAAGCTGTGGATATGACATAAATATAAATGTTTCTAGRAAAAGGAAATTGGGAAAATGGCAACCTACAACACTGATAAGAAGTATTTTTTTAACCTAATTTAGCATAGGCCATATGTTTACATCCTCCACTGAAAGTTTAGCAGCCATGACACTGTGATGCCACCTTAGTTAACTKCTGTTATATTTTTGCAGCTACTCACTGCAAAAGAGAAATTATTTCTTTACTTGAAACTAGAAAAATATATCCAATATTTCAATACCAGGTAGGTTCAAGTCTAGAGAGAGTAAATAAACTCAAATGGAAGTTATTCAGAAAATGGTATTTTGGCTGATTGAGAAAATTGGTACTTGAAAATGAAGGACATTGAGAAATACTGGTGATAATGCCACAAATATCACGAGCTGAGATGCAGAACTGGGCATGTTAATTGATGAGAAAGCTGTCCCAGTGTGCAGACAGACCTGGATCTGGGCTCCAGGAAAACAAAAGTACATGCAGTCAATATTAGAGTAATACCAGTGCCGTTTCAAAGCTGTGTTTGAAAGCAGCAGAGAAAAAAAGAGGGAAAAGGCAGATAAGGTTGGTTTATGTCTGGGTAAGGGAATTGTCAGTCAAGAGGAGGAGATAACAGAAAGCCCTGCAGAGGATTGTATAAACTGGGATCCCTACAAGCTTCAGATAGGCTGGGAGAGAGGGGAGAACAGGTCTCCTGGCTCCAGAGTGATAACCTGAAACCAGAGCTGAAATGCTTCCATATTCTCCAAAAGAAGCATTTTTTTAGCAAGAAAGAGCCCCAGCAGTGCTGTTCCTCCCATTCCTTGTGCTGCCATGGAATGGCACCAACCATCCCAAACACAGAGCAAGAGCCGCTCCAAGGCCGTGCCCCAAAGGCTGGAGTTTCTAACATCCCCCTGAACTGCTCAAAAGGCACACAAAAGGAATTAAATCAACTCACCAAATTCAAAATAATAATAATAATAATTAAAAAAGGTCCCTTTCTTGTGTTAGAAAGCCTCTCTACAGTCCTCGCTTACCCCATGAGTTCTTTTTTAACCCTGGTCACTTGGTGAGAGGCAAAGCTGACAGCGGAGGAGACGAACAGAGCTGCATTTTCTGGGGAGAATAAAACCAGAACACACTTCAGCCAGCACACACTCCCAGCTGGCCCAAACCCAAATCTCAGATGTTTAAATGCTTAAACAGCTCCATGAATCTTGGGGTCCCTCAGCTAAGAAAAGCTGCACCCAGAGGTGTGGATGCTTGATAACACTGCAGCTTGTTGTACAGCAGGGAAATAATTTTGGGTAACTCCCTTCTGAAATTCTGTAGAAATTTCACAAATATTGCAAAGATTTCAATGTAAAGGCTGGAAAGGAAGGCTTAGAATCAGACAGACTCTGGTTACAAGAAGCTACAAACAGGTGACAAGGACATGCAAGGATCTGTGAGTGTAACTTTCAAGGGTGAGAGGCTCTGCAGCAGCACAGAACCCCAGAGAACACCTTTCTGGTGCTACAGAACAAGTACAGCATAACCCTGCGAGGAATTTAGTGCAGCTGGAAACCCTCCAGCTCTTTCTGATCTCTCTCAGAGGCACAAGGTTGCTCCTGAGCACTGTAGATATGCACATCAGCAAAATCTTTATCTCCATCAGGCTGTGCCCTGCTCTGTGTGCAAGGGACAGTGCTGTCCCTCAAACAGCTCCTCTGGGGATGCTCAGCAGAGCTGGAGGCACTGATTSCCCCCTTTTGCTAAAATCCATCCCCACACACAAAAGGCTCCCCAGGCAGTAAAAGGTGAGTATGATCCTTCCCGAACACATCCCAGCACCCGAGGATTGCTGCAGCTGGGCTTGCTCCAAGCCAGAGGAACACAGAGTAAATCYTCCAGGGCACAAACAAGTGAGCAAGGAAATCACTCACAGCAGCTTTGTGGCTAAAATCACCTGTTGCGTGTGGAAAACAGCCCAACAGTAGAGAACTAAATTAGCTGTCACTTGAAATACTATGTGAATGATACCTCTAAGGGCGTTTGTTTCAAGAAGAAATGTCTCAGAAAATTTCAGCGTGCACACTTTCAAGAAACCTCAATGTAGTGTTTTAAAAAGGCAGAATGAAAGCTAAAAAATTCAGCACACCCAGGCCACAGTTTGAATTTGGGGATACATGGCCACAGCAAGGAGGAGCAAAGGTGTGCTTCCAGGAAACAGCTTGGTTCTCCAAAAATGTCACTGGGGTTCTTTTAATTATGCATTAATATTTTGCAGCAAAACCAACAGCTGCTTCTGATTACTCTCATGAGAAGCAGTTTCCTAAAATTAATGACACTTAAACCCAAAAGACATAACCGTTCCATTAATATAACTTGTGCCTCAAGTCATGAATATTTCAAGTGTGAGCAAGGAATTCTAAGATAAGAACACGGAACTGAACCAGAAATTGATGCGTCACACACTCTAAAAAATAATAATAATGTCAGATTTGTAGAGCAATGAAAACACAGAAGAAACACTGTGAAAAACTGGATGTTTACCTACTGTTGTGTTTGTAATTCCTGTGACTCATCACAACCTCAAACAAGCAGGAAGAATTCGTGTTCATCGCACCTCGCTGATCTCACCCTCAGTTCAACCAGAAATGAGGTGATGCTGGCACCAGTGCATCTTGCTMCTGGTAAATTTGGAGATTTAGAGCAGCAGGTTTCTCCCAGACCATGTTTTGTAGCTATAAATACAACTGTGTGAGGAAAAACTGTCTTGGAAGGTACTTGGATATACAAATGAAAATATGTGAAAAGCAGTTGTCCTTAGCAAAGAGGCACATGATGAGAAAAAAGCATTGCTCTTGCCATCTGGGGGACAAACAGGTTGTGAAACATAATTCAGAATTTTTAGGAATTGAAAAGAAATAAATCATATTTAAGTTTAGGTGAAGAATGTTTCAAGYTGTAAAAGAAAACATTGCACCACTTAATGAATTAATCCCACAGGTATTCATTAAGTGCATATGACAATTTTCAAGTCATTACTCACATTTCACAGCTAAAATAATTTGAGAAGTTTGTTTATTACCCTATACAGTCTAATAAATATATTTCCCTATTTAAACAGTGAAGAAGGGAAAGAAAAAGTCGCATTTCATGGATTATTTTTTGATTCAAATGTTTAATAAAACCACCACATAAAGGTACAGTGAATTTGAACATGTTATTATACAATGCAAATGCACAAATATAAACCTGTCATAAACTCTAAGACAGTCATAGGTAAAAAAAAAAAAAATCTGATTAACTTATTTTTCTCCACAAATCTTGCTAAGTTTTTTACATTAAATTACCTCCCAAACTTAGTTAAGTTTATATATGTATTAACTCCTTTTTCTCATTAGAATAAAGCAGTAAGAAATACTGCTAGAGCCTTTCTCTAGGAAAGCAAGAAAAAAGCAAGAGATTCAAAACAAGTTTAAACCAAGAAAATAACTGAATACAAATTCAGTTTGCTGGTAACAATTGTGTGTATTCCTTCTGAGCCCTTGTTAGCATGGTAAGACAGCTAACATTTTTCACTATTCCAAATTATTGAAGGACCGAGTCTAATTTTTTTTTTTTTTTCTACTTCATGTCTCATTAAAGTTCATGTCTCATAAAATGTTCTCAGTCTTTTAGTAGCTTAATAAAATATTTACGTATCTTCTCGTTAGCAAGAAGATGAGTATAGGAGGTGCCTGCCAGAATACTGATCTGGAGACATCCCAGTTCCTGATTTTGCCTTGCAGAGAACAACAGAACTGAGCAGGAAAACACAGCGCAGAGAGGTCAGAGCCTCTTCCAAAGCCATCCCTCCTAAAAGTCAGCCTTTTCCCTTGGCTTATCAAGACCYAGAARYATGTGACTGCTCAGAGCAAAAGCARYWTAAGTTAAAGACAAAATATACTCTYAGTCCAAAATAAAAMRTACTAAGCATATGCTYAACTAAGACAATGATTTGTGGKTTTTACCCTAAATTTAGGSTGYTGGTACATCCAAAAAGGTTTAGAATTTTCCTTTAGGAACTACCCCAATCTTCAAAATGTAACACAAAGGCAACATTAATCACCCAAAACCAGAATCTGCTACTGTTTGCTTTTTGCTTTGCTACAAAACCTTTCAGAATGGAGTTCTCGATTCTTAAGTATAACAGAGCTGCATTAGGAGGAAAAGTATTGATCACTTAACACCAAGGAGAGGGATTTTCTAGTGCTTGTTTTTGTGCTGGGATTCACTCTATTCRAGAGATAAAGTATCAGATGTTTTGGGTAAGGCTGGATTAGGATTTTTCCAGTGGCTTTTTGGTGGASAACAGCACCAGAGTCACTTTGACAACACCTCACTGGGAGTTATCASTTCTCATGGACTCTTTCCAGTTAAGGCTCCTCAGAGCCAGAAATGTGCTCCTGATCAAAGCTGAGAGGACAGCCCAGCCCTGGGAGGAGGAGAGGGAGATACTTCCAGCAGAACAATAAATAAACTGACCAGAAAACTTTCCTGGGATTCTACAGGATGACACTGTACCTKATTCACACATTGTTTGAACCAGTCTGGGAATTCACCCTCTTCAATCTTCTATATCCCAAATCAATATCACACTGTCAAGCTAAATTTCTCTAGTGACATTAAGTTTTTGGTGTTAATTTCCATTTAGGAAAAAAATATATTTGCTTTAACCAATATGATAAAAACATGTAGGTTTTACATGGGTGAGAATATGATTTACAGTCAGGTTTAATTCAATAGCTTAATGTAAATATTAAGGAAAAATGGTCTAAAGCAGGACGGGAATTAATTTAATTGAAATAACACTTCTCTTTTATACAAGAGATTAGTCACAAAGGCAGCCAAAGTCAGAGGGATGGAAATGCAAATGGATAACTTACAGCTGAATGCTGGATTTTGCTCATTTGCAGAGCACTCCTGCTTACATTCATAATCCAAGAAAAAGAAATAAATTACGTACAAATTGCCAAAAGCCCTGGAAAGTAATCCATGCTGGCAGAGGAGCCAAAGTGATGAGCAAAGCCAAGTTCCACAAGGAGCTAAAGCCCTGCCACAGAACGACAGGACCACAGCTGAGGAGGGGAGCAAAATTTTATTTAGAAATAAAGCCAAAGAAACCCTCTGGCTCCACAGATGTCCTGAAACAATGAGCAGGTCACTGTCTGGGCCATCAAGGAGTGATCAGCTCTAATCTCAATCCTTCTCCAGCAGCCAGACCCCAGAGTTTGTGTTTCATTTATCATCAACTTCATCAGCTCCATCTCATTTCAGTCCACCACGTCCGAGCAGCAACCCTTCCACTAATCCCATCAAGGGGATTTGATTTTATTTTATTTTTTTAAAATTCCATCTCTCACCAACTCAGATAGCAGATCAAACACGGAATAATACATTCCATGAGTTACTTAATTAGCTGGGTGAAGGTGAAACAGAAACAGCTGAGTCAAATAATGAGATGTCAAGCGAGGAGGGATTTGGGAGCGTTCTTCCTGACAGAAAGGGAAACACGGTACTTTTCCTACACACAATRCTGAGGGATGGAATCTTTCCATTCCAATCCCTCCAAAAAAAAACAGCTGGAAGGGAAAATACCAAAGGGAACTGACAAGAAAAAGGAGAGCAGAAATAACTCACGTTACAGCAAGCATCATTAAATAACTCATAGTCAATTAACGAGTTACCACTGGTTTGAAACAGAGCAAAAAAACACACAAACAACAACAAAAGAAAACAAAAACAAACAAAACCAACCAAACAAAAAAACCCTACCAAAATAAAAACCAAAAACCACAAACAAAAAAAAAAATCCCAAAAGAACCCAAACAAAACATTTTCTAGAAAAATTAAGTAGAGAATACAAAACTGTTGTAATGTTGGATGATGATCAATCAAGTAGGTTTATCCTCATTTAAGAAGAGATTTTATTCTCCCATGTATCAAACACCTAAACAAAAATTTCACTGATCTATTAATTAAACCTATTTAATTCCCCCCCTGCAATCCAGAGTCAGACCAGGCCTGTTTTTCTGCCCTTAGCATCAGCGGAGGACTCTGGTAATCAGACAAAATTGCAGTCCAAACTAGCTAATGAATCCTTGCTTTATTTCTGTGTTTGGACAAGATTTATCCCTGCTCTGCAGTCTCTAAGGGAGGATTTTGCCAGCAGAAAAGAGAATAACGTTTCATTTTGGTCCATGCAAGTTTCCAGGGGACTCTGCCAGACACCCTGGGTAATGGCAAAAATTCAAAGCACTTCTTTCCAATGGAGCTGAACACAGAGACTGTACTTATCTGGAAAAAATAATAAGGTCAAAAATGTGTCAATTGTTACAAAATCGTGATTTGCAACTCAAAACAAACGTGGTTCATCCTCAAAGCCCAACTGGAAACCTCCAAGGTAAACAGAGAAGGATGTTTGTCCCCTGACTAACTCATTGTCACACAAAAATAAGTTATGTAGTAATGTTCTATTTTTAATTTTCACTAAATCCATTGGATGCAGCCAGTATTGGCATCTCCCAGCACTATCCTATATAAAAAATAAGCATCTGTCTGTCAGTCATCCCTGCCAAAAGTAACTTCACAAAAATAAAAAAAAAAAAAAAAAAAAAAAAAAAAAAAAAAAAAAGGTGTAAAGAGAAGTGAGGCGTGTCAGGGGAGAGGGGATTCATTAAATCAGGCAAGGCAGAAGGCACCAAACAGTTGTGAAAAAAAACCAGGAGAAGCAGTTTGTCTGTCCCTCATTAACCTGAACACCCAAACTGGTGCTCTACAACTGGCAGGCTCTACAACAACTTTACTAAGCCATAGTAAGGAATAATCCAGTGAGTACCAGGTCAGCCCCATCACTGAAGTGAACAGCTGGGACAATGAGACAGTTTCCTGCAGTGGCAGTTTCACAAATCCAACTTCTCCAGAGTTTGCTCAGTCTGATTCTCCCACTCTGCACCCACACACTGGTCTCAGTTTCAAAAATATACTAAATTTGTTGGGCTTTTCCCCCTCACATTAAGTGCATCAGAAATATTAAAGCATCTTTATCCTGAAAAGCTCAATACACCCATTCCAATGCAAAACATTCCACCAGCTCTCCATACTGCCAMACTAACAGAACAGGCTATGGGACCTCATGGCATGAGAGGCTTTTTCTCGTGGGAAACACTTTCAGAAAAAGAAACAATTTATTGTACACAATCTGTGTGTAAGTAAGTTACTTACATATTACCCACAGAACGGTTCATCACATAGAAATAGTAAATATGAATGTAAACCTAACTGTTTCACCTTCTAACTAAGAGGAATAGAAGAACAGTTCTCAGAGTTTAGTAAAATTTAGATTTAATGCTTTTCTTTCTTATTTAAGGACTATTTCTTCTGTCATTTCTTAAATACCTTTTACATTTACTTCCAAAGCTTAAATCACTAAAAATCTCAGAAACAGCCATCTTATAATGTAGGAACTTGGAACATTTTTTACTTTAGAGCTGAATTCCTTTTACTCTCACATTCATACTGGATATTTATAAATGTCTAAACCCAAAACTGTTGCTTTAATAGATCTGCCTTTAACGAGCCATTCAATTGACACAGGCTGCTGTACTGCACTTAATGCAGCATTGCTTTGGGGAGCCTCAGCAGCTGCATCCTTAGGATTTCCAGGGGCCATGAACCTTRAAATTTCAAACATGGCACAAAACTTGGAGAAAGAAAAAATTGGAGAGTTGAAGAAGATGTACAAAAATATTATTTCCTGCAGAAAGCAAGTAACACTGGCAGGCACCGTATTACAAGCTGAGTTCAGGTTGTGGCATCTCTCTGAATGACCACATAATTTAATTAGGAAAAGTAAAAGCCATTTTTTTTAAGGATTGCATAATGTTGAATGTTAGGGGTTGGTTTTTGTCTCCTGAAAAACAWGAATATGACTGGAAGAGAGCAATGAAACATCTCCTTACTCCTGCAATCACTGCAGGAAGGTGAAGTTGTATTTCTTAATTCACCACATCAAGCTCTGCAGAGACATTCCCACACASGCAGAGTCCGAAAATGATGTGGTGAGTGCAGTGAGAGTATTCCATACTGTAGCCTTTGGGCTTAAAGCAAATGACTTCTGATTAGACTCATGAATTACTAAAGATGTGGCTGCAGCAGCTGTCGGGAGTTATCAGATAACACAAACTTTACATGGAATCAGAACTAATTCCTGCACACTGCCACTGCTGTAAAGACTTCAACAACAATGGCAGACGTATCATTGAATGGGCAAACCTAGAAATATAATTAAATTAACTGATAATCATCTCTCTTCTTCTATCCAGGCTCTAATTTAATGCACTTGCAAATGTAATGAGGTTCACTGAATTGAAAAATACTGTGGAAATAACAGAAACAAGATTAAATTAATTGCACGACATACTGATAAGAAAGCTTGCTTCAAATTATGTGAAGCGCATTTCTAAAAGCCATTAAGAGGCCAGTCACATATCATCCACCTTGATGACAAATAACACATTTAAATTWTTTTTTTTTTTACCAGCTGGAATATCCGTTGTGTTTCCTGTAACCATATGCTAATTGGTTGGGGCTCTCTCATCTTCAGGTAAATAAACATGTGAAAAACACTTGGGCAGTGAAAAATTAAAATCTGGCCAACAACCAAAAATGACTTCTGCTCCAATTATTTTCATGTAATTCACACTATTGCATTTGAGATGAAGACATGCTAAATGCATTCATACCTTGCAGCAGCTTGGGTGAAAAATTCTGTTTTCTTCCCTAAGAAACCACCAGTTAAATTTCCACAAACAGGAATAAAGTGTTCATTCTGAAGAAAAAAATAACCAATTCTCAGTTCTGCCAGGAAGTGCTCTGGACAATGCAGCATTGCTGAAGCACCATCAAACATACAGCAACCATCCATTTTTATTGATTTTTTTTTTCTTAAAAAGAACCCTGAACAGGAATCTCACCATCTCTCTYGGTACCCCATCCAAATACTTGATTTCATTTGATGCTTTGATTTTAGAAACAAGAAAATTTTTATCCCAATGTATAAAAATCCATTAGACATTTTAGGCAGTTTATTTGAAAGGAAATATTGTCTGGGGTGTTCCAGTACACCAAAATGCCAGTGGGARCTGCAAGGCATCCAGTGCCAAGGGTTTCACTGGAATCCTGTCAAGCAATTCCAATTTGATATTTCCTTGSCCCAAGATTAACAACAAAGGATTTGCATCAGCAAAATAGGCAGGGATAGGCCACTTAAACCCACAGTCCCCTGACAGCCTCACGTTCCAGAGGGCTGGAATCTTGTTTTAACACTGAAAAGCAGGCAATGGCAATTCCAAGCTGAATTTCTGAGCAGCAGTGCACTGCAGGGACAGGGGAATACAAAATCACAGCTGGCCAAGAAAATCCTGAGCTGGAGGGCAAAGAACAGAGAGAATTGTTGAGAACTAGTGAATTAAATCACAGGGCATCGTCCTTTAATACCAGGGCACTGGGATTCTAACCCAACCAAACGTGGAGCAGACACTGAAGAAGGTGAGGATTCCACTAATACCAGCTCAGCTGATGAAATGGAAACCAAGCAATGAAAAAAGGCTCCAAAGGAGAAAATTCTGATGGCACAAAACTTCCCTCGTGTTCTTGCTCTTGTGTAGAAAATTACCCAGAAGATGCTGAATCGTTTTTATTATAGACTGCTTTCACCTGACCTGGATTTCAGTGCCTGGGAATGAGCTCTGCCAGGCTGGGAATCCTCTGCTGCTCACTGGGACGAGGCTTTCCTGAGCAGGATCCTTCTCTGTGGGCACTTKGGAGAACTTGAATAGCCAAAAACACCACGTGCTTAATGCACTTGAACTTAAACCTCATCYTGTTTGTACTCTAATTATCCCCTCCTATTTTGGGGGCTTTTAGATGTTTTACTTAGTATTTATACAGAGTTCTATCACATATTTATAGCTTCTATATTTCTGTATTATTTCTGTATTATAAACAACAAGCTTTGTTAAAGATCACTCTCGGGACTTGTAGTAAAATTGGTCATGATTGACTAAATATTTAATTCTTAAGGAAGAGAATATGTGAAATTAGTGTGTCTGGATACACTTGGAGAGAATTCCAGGAGGGTTTATGTATACATAGTTATAAATAATGCTTCCAAAGGGAAACTCCCTGTTTATACTTCCTATATATCTTKTTACTTATAAAAAACAAGCATTATTCTGAGAGCAGATGGTTTGTCAAGGTGGCTGTAAGAATTTTGTTTTCTATTTTTAACATGCCTTCAGTCTAACTTTAATTCCAAAAAGATCTGGTCCTAAGATCCATKAAACACTGGCAATAGAGTAGAAATTGGCATTAATTAGTCTGGGCCTCCTCCCAAATCTCTACCAATTAAACAAGTGTTTGGTGTTATTAAGCTTACATGTTATAAATCTTTATCTGCATAACAGTGATACAGAATGTAAGAGGAAGAAAGCAGGAGAATAAGGAAAAAGTTTAAAAAAAAAATAAAAATACAGCTGGAATGTTAAAAAAGAAAAGGAAAATTAGCGGCTTCCTTTTCTCATCCTCTAAGCTCACCAGTACAAATAGGCATTTTAAAACTCACAACTCTGTATGAGATTAAAATTATGATTTTTAGGGTTCAAAATAACACAGACAAAAGGGGTAGGGCAGACAAAACTGAATTCCCATAGGACGATTTCCCTACCCAGCCTCATCCATTGGTCACAACATTTGTAACACAAGGCAGTAGGGACAAGGGGCGGGGTGGGAGTGGGGTGAAAAGCCTTCTAATCTACTTCAAGATAAAAATAAAATTTGGAAACTTGTTTGATAAAGAGAATCCTAATGCAGGGCACTGAAATGAGCCACTAAACACAGAGCAGTTTTACACTCAGCAGATGTTGTCTGAGCAGARTTTGTGCTTTACAGGGTTGGCTCAGACCAGTGACCATCCAGATCTGAGTCTCATTTCTCCCTCTGCTCATTCCAGGTGCTTCCAAGACAAAATGGCCTCTGTTCCTCACACCTATTGCATTTCTAAAAATCAGTTAYGTGCAACCTGCTGCTGAGATAAGATGTTTATTTACAGGTACTTAAACATCCATACAAATGTTTCCAGGAATAATCAATCATAATGTATTTGTGAACATAAGAAAACAAACTTTTTAAAAAACTCACCACTGCACCATCCATCCAAACCCAGTGACTCCACAGCCTTTCTAGACCCTTCCTCTGGGGTCTGTGGAACCTCTTGGTCAACAGGTTTTTTTCCTAATGTCTGGAAAGAATTTGCAGCCTGTGTCCRTTATCCTTTCCCTGCACTTCCACAGAGCCTGACTCCATCTTTTGTGAGCATTTAGCTACTTTAATAAAGGACCAGCTTGGTCCTCTAAACATGCCCAGTTCCACCTGCACCTCTCCCTGCTTCATGTGCCTTAGGAGCAAATCCCCCAACCAGTTACACGGGGAATATAAAACCAGCTCATGCCCCTCTTCCACTGGAATGTCAGTATTTGTTCCCTTTTGCAGGCAAGGTAATCATTTAGGGACGGGAAGCCTCCATAAAGATGACAGATGCATTTGACGAGCAGCAACGGTGGCAAAGGCAGCAGGGGACAAATTGCATTACGGGGACAGAGGCTCTCCCAAGCCTTGATTAGTCTGCCCTGGCTCCTGTGCCAGATGCATCGCGGCCAGAAGTGGTCAGAGGGCAAATTTGTGTGAGAACAGGAAATAATTGCCTAACAATAACAACATAATGGTCACCTCAGCTTTTAAAGATGATGAAACATCCCTATCCAGCTGGAGAGGGGATAATTTTTGGCYGACGTTCAGGAAGCAAATGTTGGTTACGCCGGAGCAGCAGAGAGAGGACGAGCAGCCAACCTAATCACTGGCAGCTCTTCTCTCATACATCTCATAGAGGGACATTTTGCACATGGCATGTTGTGGATGAGCTGGAGGTGAAAATGCAAGACAGGACTTTGCTGCAGGAGCAGAAAAAAAGGGTGTTTTGCATAATCACTTTTAATAGGTGCAGAAAAATAAACAGAGGAAAGGTGAGGAGGATTTCAAACACATTCCAGTGACTCGCAGCTGGGGTGCAGAAGAACACACACATCAGCCTAACTCTTGAGGACCTGACAAGCAGAACATCTGTGTTTAGACAGCACAGGCCTGGACAGACCCTTCCAGCCCGCTTGGGATTGTTGTCCTGCTGGGGAAAAACCACACCTGTGGGTGTCCCTGGGACACTGGTGACAGCAGCAGGGTCACTGATGCTCCGTGGGACCTGCCTTCCCCCACGTGTCTCTGGCCTGCCCCAGGATTCCCTGGGCTGTATGGAACAAAAACTCCTGCATTTTGTCTGTGGTTGTGTGGTTGTTCCTCAGTCCTGCCTGTGTCAGCTCACACCCTAAATGATAAAATACCTCCTCCTGCCAAGCCCTGGGTCCTGTGCAGGAGGATGCACCTCCTGTGTGGACAGGTCACAGCTGGACAAGCCAACAGAGCAGGGGGTAGAGAGGAATTTAAGAGATCAATACGATCATGCACCATTCCACACTCACTTGAGTCAACATGAAGAAGTTTTGGGGAAAAAAGGATAAATTCAAAAAGTCCTTCTGAGGAAACTAAAATCCCAGAGGAGTCTCCTGGGAATTGATCTTTGTCCCCGGAGCTGATCTTTGTCCCCCGAGCTGATCTTTGTCCCCTGAGCCGATGTTTGTCCCTTGAGCTGATCTTTGTCCCTTGTGCTGATCTTTTTCCCCTGAGCTGATCTTTGTCCCTTGAGCTGATCTTGGTTCCCTGAGCTGATCTTAGTCCCCTGAGCTGATCTTTGTCCCCAGAGCTGATGTTTGTCCCCTGAGCTGATCTTTGTCCCCTGAGCTGATCTTGTCCCACTCGATTTCTGTCCCAAGTGAGGAATGCACTCACCCTGCCCACAGGAGCAGGTCAGAGCAGCACTGCTGGAACCATCTCCGGGATCTCTGCTCCCCCATAAGTCACTGAACCACTTCACTTTCAAGTCAGGGAGTCCAAAGCAYGTCCCAATGGATGAGCAGAACAACAAGGACAGCTGGAAAGGTCACTGCAATAATTAAAATTTGTGCCTCATGAATTAGAGAGTGACTTTCCTTCTCTGCTTCTGAAATGATGCACACATGGTGTGGATAGTGCTGAACCCATGGAAAAGAATGCAGATTTTTCTTGCCTGACCTACCCAGTGCAGATTCAGGCAGCTGCCACGTGCCAGGCCTCCAAGATGCAGCTCCTTCTCAGYTTTCACAGCAAACACCATCTCAGTACAGTGCTTTTTCCTTGCTACTACCATTCTTTTCACAAACCTGACATCATACACAATAAAAAACACTGCAGGAAAGGGGTGGAAAAGCTGGTGTGGAAACCTCCTGARTACAGCCTCCAGTAAATCTCATGCTTACATATCATAAACCATGCACAATTAGGAGGGGTAATAAGGAATTGCAGCTGCAGGGTTATTTGTGCTTAGTATTTATCACAGGATGATATCGTGCTCATAAAAGACTGGGCTGATGAGAGCAACACTGTAAATAATTTTTTTCCATCATTACTTCAATGCCCAGTGACAAAAAAAACCCAACCTATGAAAATATCAACACATATTTTAAATAAAACAGCAGTTTGAAAATCTCAATTTTTAGAGGTTTGTTTTAAAAGTGTCTTTCCCTCTCTCTTCTGTCAGGTTACCATGGGATTTACCAGAGCTCTTAATTTATGGAGATGTTTTCATTCTGTGTGTGAAAGCATGCATGCAAATACATTCTTGTCACATTAAATTCTAATTGCTAAGTTCACAAGTGAATTTAGGAGAATGCTTAAATACAATCAGTGTATTTCTCAACCGATTTTCAAAATCAGATTATGCTTTTTGCAAAGGACTGAGAAYACTCCTTTAAGGCACTGAGGGCAGCAAATTCCACTGTTGTTGTTTCAAAAGTTCAGTTTTGAAATTTAAAATCTTCAGTTATGAAGTATTTTGGTTTATTTTATTCAATTACAAAAGGAAGAAAAKATTTGTCACTTTGTACTGAAAACATGTTTGGGCCCCCAATCCCAAACCTCTTAGTTCCAAGTAGTGGGGTAAAGTTCAGGGAGCAGGTTCTTTATCCCAACTGCAGTTAAACTGGCTCAGCATTCAATAACATTCCAGCCTCAGAACAAGCATATTAGTAAGATTTCTCTTTTTATTTCCCTTCTTAAACTTTTTTTTCTGCTCTGCCTGCTATGCATACTTTTAACTGTTATGAAGCCTCAAGTTKATTTGCACTGATGGCAACTTGGGTTAAAAATGAGAACAAAGGCACCCCACTTTCAACAAAGCTTCTTCCCAGAAGGAGAAGCCTTCACTGCTGTATCATAGGAACTATTCAAGAACTCCAGGAAACTTTTTAAAATATATTTTGGAGAGATAACAGCATGTTCCCCTATAGAAAATGCAGCTGGGGGACTGATATCACAAGTACCAACAGAGAAAGGAAAACCCTTCTGTCAGCAGTGGGAACCAGCACAGCTCTCTGCCATGAAATACCCAAGGACCCCTTAGGAATTACTCAATAAATCTGAATGGTCAATAAATTATTAGAGTATAAACTAGATATTATATAGASTGTTAAATACTCAGCCTGGCACCTGCTGACCCAGGCAATATTGTTTACAGCATTCTCCTCTGGGCACRTTATCAGCTAATCTCAAAATACAAGTAACACTCTGCACCTCATCTCCTTTTGAAATAAGGACAAAGCCCACCTGAATTTATCTCTTTCACTGTGTAGAATATTCCTGCAAATTGTCATGCACTGTAWTCACACGGGGACAGTGGGGCTCCTGAGCTCCAGTATCCATGGAATCCTCGTGGGTAGCCCAGATATTTAGGAACACAGTGCAACTGTGAGCCCACATCACCTGCACAATTATAAAGTTAAGTTCTCTTCTTGATTAACTCCACAAAGGGTCCCTAATCTGTTTCTGATTATTTACAACCCCAATTTAAGTCWAATCTTCTAGTTTATTGCTTTCTCTATGCTCCTTCTTTCATCCATCATACAAAGGATTTCTTAGAAAACAAACAAACCAAAAAACCGCCACACCCAAAGCAGCACCCTAACACATAATTTAGGGTTTCAAACATCCATCTTTTAAAAGAACAACATTTACATTTTAACAAGCATTAAAATCCCCAGCAATCAGAAGCTCACTGGGACACACGAAGGATTTAAATCATAGTCAATCATAGCTCAGAAGTTTTCAGGCATTTGTGCAGTATTTGTGAGCAGGCAATTATTGTCACATCCCTGTATCCAAAACAGCTCTTTTTTAAAATGCCTTTTTCATGTTCTGTCACTGTGAGGTCTTCTGTGTATRCAGCACCTCAGTTGTGTCCCTGAGTTCCTATTAATCGAACAAATCATCTCTGTGCATGAACAAGCAGTGAATTTCCTCTGATGGAGGTGGCTGTTTCAGTTTTCTTTCTTGTATACAGTGTGCACTCGCCCACGTTCCCCCACTGAGTGACCCATTGTCACAACAGTGAATTTAAGTCTTGTAATTGTTCAGGACTGCAGAAGCAGCTCTGGTTCAGATATTCAGATTTGTCCTATTAGTCCCACTGATGCTGATTTTCCAGGAGCTGGTGACATATTTGTAAGCAATATTAAATGTCCTTTGCAGCAAATTGCGCTGTGTAGTCATTACTGATCTCCTGCCACCTGTCCTACCCATCTACTTTCAAATGAGAAAAAATCATTTATCCATCAAATCCACCAGCTCTCAAATTAAGACAATGAAGGGCTTAAAGAGAATTCTCTCTACATCTCCCAGAAAATATTAATGTGTTGCACCGAGGACCACACAAAATAAAGTCTTTGAGAGACAAATGAGAGATTCTAAACCTCTCACACAGCATAAGAGAAAAAAAGGAATAATTGCAAATAACAGCTCCATTCCCAGGAAAAAGAAATTCCTTATCAAGATGGGATTGCTTTTAAAACTTGTAAGACTGATGCCTTCCCCACACTTTGCTGATACAGCCTTTAAAGCCATGTGATACATCACAACAARCAGCCTAGAGCTGGAGTTAAAATGGTTTTTGTCTAATTTATCTTGGGTTTGGTTTCCTAGTGCCGGGACTTGCACAGAAAGGCCACGTGTGTGTGAAGGTGTTGAAATGAAACCATTGTGTGTTTCTAAACTTGCTACTCACACCCTGAGCTTCTCTAGTGCTGCTACTTTAATTTTAAAACTAAAATAAATGCAAATGTGCAACTTCAAAAGCTTTGAGGATCAATAAATTATAAAAAAAAAAATTAAAACAAGTAATGTAAGAGTTTAGTTTCATCAAAATAAAAGTACAGGTGGATTGAAGGCATCTTGTAACATATCCCACATATTTAGGTTAAGACTTTTGCCATGATAATATTTCTCCATTAGAAATACAATTCTATTTTATTTTATTTTCATTGGAAACAGCCCCAGCTCAYATCAGCACATGCAGCAAAGTCATCTCTACAGAGAGTGATGGCAGATACACATTCAAAATATACTGCAAAACATACTTGAGACATGGGAATTCTCTGAAGCACCTGTCTAGGCCAGGAATTCAAATCTGCTCTCTGTGGCTGAACAAACAATTTAATTTCTGGAATTAATGTTTGCTAAGAAATTAGATTTTTTTCTGACATGACTCAAAAAGAAAATAATATGCAGTAACAAAACAGATATCGATTTTCTTACTTCTAATCTCATCGGGACCATCTTCACACCTCTTTTAACTACAGCTACATCAATCTCCATAGCAGACACACTCCTGGAGTCTGCTTCTGTAACAAAAACCATGTTTTTCCAAAACTCAACCTATTTTCTGAATTAACTAAGACATACACACACACACACACACACACACACACACAATTTATTAATATCCTGGTTGTCTCTAACTTATTGCTTTAATATAAAAAAATATTTATCACATTACTTTGAGTCCTGGGAAACAGAATTTAAACCTTATAACCTGGTCCAACACATACAAYTCTCCTGGGATTAAAACCCAAAAAGTGTAGGTAGTGTTTTTATTGCTGTTGCAATAAAAGCCCGTAAAAAATGGAATAAAACAACTCAAGAGAAAGAAATAGTTAGCTACCGCAAGCCTTCTAGCCATTTTTAAAATTATTAAAACAATAGTCCTAACTCTGGTTTACAATTGCTTCAACCTCAAGGATTCTTTAAAAACAAAACAAAACAAAACAAAACAAAACAAAACAAAACAAAACAAAACAAAACAAAACAAAACAAAACAAAATAAAACAAAACATCCTTTTACATGAATAGGATCAAACCTACACACTGCAAAATAATGTGATGGCTGTGAAACAAAGGGGAAAAAAAACCCTTTTAGCCCAACTTATGATTATTATTGTTCCCTCAAAGAATATTCCTCTCCACGGAAGGGGTTGCCAAGCAGTGGAAGGGGCTGCCCAGSGAGGTTTGCAGTGCCCATCCCTGGAGGTGTCCCAGGAGCCACTGGACATGRCACTCKGTGCTCTGGGCTGGGGACAAGGTGGGCATYGGGCACRGTTTGGACTCTGTGATCTTGGAGGGCTTTTCCAACCTTAGTGATTCTATGAATACAAAAAACACGTCAAATAGAACAGGCTACTGATCAGCTCACCCAAATTTTGTAATTCAAATGGATCGAGAGTTAAATCTGTGCAATCCTCTAACAGAAAACAATGGAGGGGAAAATAAWTGTGTCAAAAATCATTATGCATTTTTTAGAATTCATAATTGTACCACAGCCTGATGTTGTGAAAGTTGGCAAGAAAAGTGAAATGCAAAGTAGTGATAACAAAGCTGTGAAATGAGGCTATTTTGGCAACGTTTGAGGTTTTATTTTGTTTTTTGCTTTTTTTGCTAATTTTTTTGTTAAAACCCTTAAATAATTGGAAAACAGCTATTTAATAGAAATGAGAAAAATCTTTTAGAAATTAGTTTGTTTATGTTGTGTTTACAAGGAACAAGGTTTTAACAGCTTTGTAAGAAGGTTATTTTCCACACCGCAATTCCAGCTGCATCATAGATTTAACAGATAAACCTGTAATTGTTAAAAACATAACTTGTCCCAGTGCTGAACCCTCAGAGCCAGCAGCAGCAAGAGCAGGCAGTGGCCAGCTGAGATGTGTGAGTTAGGAAGGGAAATGTGCTGCACATCCTCCCAGCTCTGAGCTGGTGCTGGGGGCTACGCCTGCCCCTTGCTCCCGAGAGGTTTTGTGCCTTGCATGTGGCTCGGCAAGGTTTCATGGCTTTGTAAAAGATTTCATGTCCTGATTTAATTGTCACAGTTGCAGGACTTCTCTGACTCCTCGGGAGCCCCGAGAGGCAGCCCAYTCCAATTTCAAGCCTCCAGCCATAACCATTGTTAGGCTCTCTCCCAGCAGAGAGRGGATTTCATTACAACTCACTTTTGCTCCCACAGCAGAGCTGACACAGGTTCAGCGTTGGAGATTCTCGACTGAATAAGGGACGAGGCTGTTGAGTGGCAATAACAGCTCAATCAGCTTCCCCAGAAYAGGGAACCAGCTCTTTAGGACGAGCCCAGGTCTGAAGAAACATTTAACTGACACTGTTCTCCAGGGTTTACCTCATGCTACCCACTGGCTGCTGATAATGCTGTCAGACCCCCAAAAAACAACTSTTTGTTGCCATCAGTGTGCTTTTTGTTTCTTGCAATTTCTTCCTTTAATATTCTCTCTTTTTTTATTTAGAATATTTTATGCAATGCCTCACTCTTAATTGCAAGGCTTTCTTTGTCTGGTTCGCACCAGGCAGCAGCAGGGGCAGAGTCCCTGTAGAGTTCACAATTTTGGGATTTCAATTAGTTCCGTCCATCTGCTTTTCCACACAAGGATTTTAATGGCTTWGCAGGAGCTCGCCCATAGGAATCAGATACAATCTCTGGTCCATCCAAATCTTTACAAACCCAAAACAGCGGGCTCAAAGATATAATTGTCCACCTTACATGGATACAAACGTTGCTAAGGAATCTGCACGAACACTTTTCTTGTTTCTAGAGTGTCACTCCAATGATTCTCTGCTTGCAATGCTAAGCCACCTCTGAAAAGTATAGAATTTGATTTTCTTCCCCCAAAACAAGACACATGCATAAATCCAGGGGAAGGGAAGGAGTGCAGGGAGAGGGAGAAGAAAAGCCACAATTCCCATAMAAAATTACAGAAATGTGATAGTTTACAGTAAAAACACACGAAACTGCCCACAACAGGGGAACAAAGAAGCAGGCTGTGGGGTTTCTAGTAATTGGCACAGCAATTAATAAGACATAGAGCACATGGTAACATCAGTCCTGCCATCTGTGGCAGCTGTCCCCAGTGGATGCTGTGCATGTTTGCCGTGTTCATCAGCACTATGATTGCCCCTCCAAGCCAAGGCTGGATTTATTGGCTCCTATGAGTTCCAGTGCTAAAAGTTTATCAGCATCTCTATTTAAAACTTCTTGTAATGATACCAAACAAAACAAACAAAAAAAAAAAACAAACAAACAAAAAAAAAAAAAAAAACAAAAAACAAACAAACAAAATCCAAGAAACCGCCCAAAAACCCACACAGTTCTGGAAATTTGGCTGACCTTAGTGCCTTCAGGGCAACTAACATCCTATGTTGTGTTTATAAATTGATTTTCATAACTGTTTACAAATTACTACATTTGTCAAAAATGCTGCATTTAACAGGTTATACTGTAAGAGTGACAGGAGTGGAGCTGCTTCTCTGAAACATATTTAAGATCTGTGCCAGAAAAATAGTATAATACACTTCAATTTGAGATGAACATCAAGATCATGAGTTAAAGAGAATATTGTTGGGTTGGGAATGGTGTCCCAAAAGCTAAGAATGGTTTCCCAAAAGTTGGGAATGGTGTCCCAAAGGTTGGGAATGGTGTCCCAGTGGTTGGGAATGGTGTTCAAAGAGTTGGGAATGGTGTCCCAGTGGTGGGGAATGGTGTTCAAAGAGTTGGGAATGGTGTCCCAGTGGTTGAGAATGGTGTTCCAAGGGTTGGGAATGATTTCCCAAAAGTTGGGAATGGTGTCCCAATGGTTGAGAATGGTGTTCCAAAGGTTGGGAATGGTGTTCCAAGAGTTGGGAATAGTGTCCCAATGGTTGGGAATGGTGTCCCAAAGACTGGCACAGAGATGTTTGTACCCAGATTCCTCCTGCCCCACTAGGAGCTGCTCCTCCTCCTCTGCTTATACATCCACATGTGCAAATGCTATTTTGTAAACCCACATGTTCCTTCCCCATGACAGCTGGGTGATCAGCAATCACGCCTATCTGGATTCAGAGGAGGATTTCCAAGCAGTCCCTGTCTCAGGGGTCACAAGGCAGCTGGTTCTCTGCATTTTTGTGTGCTAACAAGAGCTTCCTGTGAAACTCGCTCCCGCTGTGAGCACAACAAACCCCAGAGAAGGCTTGAGAGAGAGAGGATTTGGTTTCAGCAGGGAAAAGCCACTTTGTGGGAGACTTCCCAGCTCATGAGTCACCCAGCAGTCACAGGGACTTGTCACCGAATTCACTTGTGCAGGCACCAGAGGACGACTGTCTTCAAACCAGACACGTTAAATGCTCTACATCTCCTCTTSAAAAGCAGCCCCGTTCTGGAACACCTACACATCCAGAATAAATTAGCTTTCCTATTCAGTGGTGTCAACAACGGTAAGCCCCAGAGAATAAGGGAGAAAGAGTAATGCTAGCCTGTGCCAAAATTCTCATTAATTACCCCTTCTTTCAGATGCTTCCCTTGGTGAAAGGTTGTTTGGTGCCACATGAAATCAGGAACAACACAAAGCCTCTAATAAGGTATTTATGACACTGAGCAATAATTTAGAAATTGCCCTCGATTTTTACTTGCTATTCATTGAAGCAATGCTCAACAATGCTATCTAAAGGAGGAAAATACATTATCTGCTCAACTTTTCTTTGCACAGATCTCCCTGCTGAACACCAAAGAGGAATCTAATCTAAGGTCAAAGAGGTGACTCTGCTATGAGGTATTTATCTGCTGCCCACCCCCCTGAGATGTCAATAAAAGCAGCTGACAGTGTCAGTTGTGACACTTTTTCTGTAGCGGGCATCTGTCCGTTACCAGGTGGAGAGAGAAGCTCAGCTCATTTCGCACACGGAACTGGAGAGCTGTCATCTGCTAACAGATTTTTATTACTGCCAGGAGTGTGTTTGAATTCAAAGTAATGACCTGGAAGTACAAAACTCCATATTCTGCAATCCCCCAAGCCGTGCAATTCTCCCTCTTCAGTTGCTGCTGAATATCTCTATGGCTTCCTCTGCTGCTCCTGATTTAATATAACGCTATCAACAAGCCTCCTCGGTGCACAGGGTCATGGCAAGATTTACAGCGCTTTTTCACAGGCCTGCAGGTGAATTTATTTTACCCAATATATCCATTTAGACCCATTTTCCTCAGAACATTATTCTTCAAAGACAACTTAGCGAGTTCTTCAGCCTCAGATAAAAGTCAGGCTAAGTGGTGCAAAGATGACAAGGTGTCCTGCATGACCTTAATCAGAAGTTTAAGTGCAGGATAAAAGCGAGAACTGAGCTGAGAGCCACTACCCCACCTGTCTTCTTTAAACGTCAAGGAGACAAATGYWGCTGCTCAGACATGTTTTTTCCCTCCAGACTGACACCCACGGCTCGGGGACTGCATTCAGCAAGCAAGGATTGGAGCAATATTCTGAGAAAAGCAGTGTCACTCACCAAACCCCAACGCACTATGTGAGAAAGCTCAGGGCGTCCTGTAATGACAATGGACAGCAGCATTAATGGGAAAGYAGAGGAATTTTATAGGTTATCTTCAATGCACAGAGTGTTACTGATCYAGCCTAAAGCAAGCGCTCACTGCCCTTCCCCTCCTGTTCTACACATTCCAACCCCCCGCTGGCTTTTTCTGTCCCATGCACACATACAGGCACGGCTCTGGCAGAACMAGAATTTCCCAATTATTGGAAAACTAAGAGGAGAACTTAAAGCAGCTCTCCAGAGCTGGAAAGGGACTTCTGACAAGGGCACGGTGTGACAAGACACGAGGGAATGGTGTCACACTGACAGGGTGCAGGGTTAGATGGGACATTGGRAAGGAATTGTTCCCTGTAGGGTGGKCAGGCCCTGGCACAGGGTGCCCAGAGCAGCTGTGGCTGCCCCTGGATCCCTGGCAGTGCCCAAGGCCAGGCTGGACACTGGGGCTGGGAGCAGCCTGGGACAGTGGAAGGTGTCCCTGCCCGTGGCAGGGGCTGTGATGAGATCCTAAAATTCCCTTCCAACCCAAACCATTCCCTGATTCTACAATTCCATGGTTCTACAATTTAAWCTAACACCTGCACATTTGCTGGGAGTTAATAAAGGAACCTGTTTTTTAGAAAGTTTTTCTTTTGAATATTTGGCCTCTTGAATGTTTGGCTTTACAGTTGCAGACAAAACAAATAATGAAACTCTTCTTTCCACACATACTCAACATACAACAGAGCTGATTAGCTTTCAAAACTATGAAATCAAATTGCTTGAATTTTCAACTTCTTATCTTATAAATAAAAAACAAGTTGCTGAAAAATAACAAATTTTGGCACCAAATCAACCCACTTAAACCTCCATTTCAGTAGAATTAAAAAAAAAAAAAATCCAGCCAAAAATAATCTAACTAAGCAATACTGAAACTGGACAGTTATTCTGTGAGGTGGTGAGARTGACATTAAAATGGCTTTTAAATACCCAGATAACTAAACAAGATTAAAMAAGCATAACTTGATAACCAAAGCAGAGATAATGAGAAAACACTGAAATACACAACTTGAAGAGTGCCACAGAGCAGAATAACTACAAAAATTAACTACAAAATTCCCCAACTTTCAGACTCCTGGAGGGCTTTAAATGTGGATGGAGAAAGGTCCTGCCAGAAGAGAACAGCCAAACACAAACTTYATGCATATTCATAAAGCAAAGCTAACTTTTGGAGCTGCTGGTAACTGAAACAAAGATAAAAGAGTCATGAGAGCAAGGAAGAAGTTTCACAGAGATGGAATAAATCTGACTGATGTGACAGCTTTGATCACATCAGGAGCTGGAAAACAAAACTGCCCGCGAGCCTCCGCAGAGGCATGGGTGCACCAAGAGAAGTTTTCCTGGGGAACACAAGTGGGMAGGGGAGAGGTAAAAGAGGACATGGAGGCTGCTGAAACTTTGGGGGTCAGAAAAAGAAAAAAAGACTGTGCCAAAATAAAGCACTGTTTGGGAGGAAATCAGAGGGTTTATCCAAAAAAAGCTAAGCTGGGTGTTCTTGATCAAGTCTACCAGCAGAAGCAAAGCAAACTGACACAGAGTTCTGTCCTGAGTGGGAAATTGTATTCAGATGGAAGATTGGCTGTTAAACGTTAATAATTAATGAGTAATTAAATCCTTTTTATTTTTAACAACTGATAATCACCTGCAGAGGACATTTAAATGTTTTCACTTGACTTTGGTAATGTAAGGAACTGAAATGCACTGCAAGAGCCTTCTTTTATGTATGTCTATGATATGATTCCATCTCTACTATATATATATATTTATACATATATATATATATATGGATTTACATGTATTATATGTATATTTACATATATACACACATGTGATTGTAGGAAATATGCATGTTAATCAATATTTATCATTCTGTGGTCACTGAAAAACTATAATGACAGTAGAAATATAAGAGAGAAGAGAAATGAAATTGAGCAAGGAGGAGACTAGATGAGATACCTGTTCTGTTTTGAACAATTCCTTTTTGTCAGCTTATTTAACGAGAGTGATTGAACATTTTGGGAACAGCTGCCTTGTTAAAAACTTAACATCCCCAGCCTTTCACTGATGTGCAAGGGCAACAGCACTCATCCCTCAAGATCCCTCCCCAGCGATATGTCAGGAATGATATTCCTGATGTTCACCAATTTATATAAAGCACAGTGGGAAAAAGGAARCAGAAACACTTAGAGAAGCTAGTCAGATAAAAGGGAAGCCTTTTTCTAGTTGATAAATGCATTCAGTAGCACTTTTMTTTATGTAATCCCTCTTCAGACACTAGAAGGAAGCCTCTGCAGATTTTTTTTTTTCTAACAGATGAAACATGAATCATTTTATCTTTAAATTACATAACACAAATGCAAATTAATCAGTATATCCTTAGACAACTGCAAAGTTGATAAAGTGGCTCTTAAAGTCAGAAGATACCAGAACTGTTAAGCAGTTCTTTGTTGCGCTGGYTGTAACCCTTAATATTTTCTGAAAAGCAACAGGAGAAAAGCTGGACACATTAATATCCATTAGAGGGAACGGCCTGGCAGGGATTTGGGAGTGCACTGGTGAGGCTGCAATCRATAGGTTACCTGTTCAATAGCGGGCAGGCATTACTCTTGCTCCAAGACAAATGCACTGGAAGTTATGTTTTGTTTCTGCCATGGAACAGCTATTCCTCATCCCAGATTTTGCTGGTCTCTCCTTCCACAGAGTAATGAGCTCAGGACTTTTTGATGACAAAGGGGAGCCTTCATTTTTCAGAAAAATKTCTGTCCCCCATCTGACATAAAGCACCAAGGATGAAGCACCTGAAGGATTTCAGGTATGAAAGGTGCAATAGAAGCAAAAAGCAAAGGGAGAAAGAAATAAATTCCCTGTTTCTTTAGGGAGTAAAATATTTAACTCTGTTTCCTGACAGAGCTGGAAACTCCGTGCACGTAGACAGCAAAAGGTTGGGAGAAAACAAGTGCAGCTGGTTAAGAAAACCCAGAAGTTGGGTGGAAGTGGCAKAGGAGCCAAAAGATCAATTTTAACCGGAAGGAAATTAAGAGAATCTCCAGCAGAAACCCACTCCTTCCTTTCCCACTTCTCTCCTTCTTCCCAGCAGGAAAATGTGTCTGAGCCCTCACAACAGCATCAGAGTATTTGGGTGGGGATTTTTTGGGTGAGTAMAGAATCTGGTTTTAGCTGATGGGATCTTTGGTGAGGATTGAAATGCTGCCATGAGAATAAAAGGGATCCACAACCCTGTGTTCTGACATAACTGAAGCTGGCAAGAAAAATGGGAGAGGGGAGAAAAAAAAAAAAAAAAAACAGTCAAAGAGAAAAGGGAAGAAAACAAAGGAAAAAAGCAGGGGGATGGGGGAAGAAGCAAAAACAAATGGGTAAGATATTGCAAAAAGCAAGTGAGGTAATGGATTGACAGAGAAGGGTGCCCACAATAAATGACACCAATCCCTTGGAACCAGGACAGAGCCTCAAGTTCCACACAGGATTGTCTGTTAGCAGAAGGGATAAACACCTGCATTTATTACAGTTGTTCCAAGTAAAAGATCAGATGGGTCAGAGAAGARGGAAAGGCTGTGTACAGGAAAGGTGGAAAAAAAAGCATTGGCTGGGAAAGAGAAGTATTTGAATTGAATGAAAACAGCTCATTATTTTCCCTTGGTAGGTGATGTCAGCAATGGTTACCTGACATTAATGACCATCTGTGCTCTGCAGGCAAAGAAGAGGCTGGCAATCCTCTCAAACACCCCAGYTATGCCTTCCTTCAGGGTCTGCCCATGCCTTACCCATTCAGGAGCTTTTGGGAGTGCATGTGGCAGGAGTGAGAGCCCCTGGGGGAGTTCAAACCATTCCTACAGGGCAGGAACAACGTGGTTCAAACATTTAGTGCTGACCCTCTCTGCTCAGGAGGGCAAGAACACCCCTGTTCAAGGGCTGGTGTAACCACAGGGACTTGCAATCCCTTTATTGCAGACAGCAAGGATATTTCATGGGAAAAAACATCCTTAATGATCATTTGTGCCATCCTGAAGAGCAAGGGTCATCTTTACCCCATCCCAACCCTGCATCCTACCAGTCCACCACCAGACCAACTCCTAGGGCTGGAAGTGGGATAGTTAAGAGCTCAAATCACAAAGCAGTTCTAAAGTCTTAAGAAGAAAAATCAACAAAGAGTTGCTGGAATATTCCATCATCATCACCATTTGCCATCAGTATTTTGATTTATGAGCAGTGTCTGTAGCACAGTACAGACATTCTCTTTAAACACCTGCAGCTTAAAAGGATGAATTTAATATTCAGCTTTTTGAAGGAAATAAGAGCAACTGTGAGCCCCTGGGGAGCAACATTCACAAACTGACACCCACCCCTTGCCAGGAGATTCAGTGTGCACCCATTCCTCAGATTATTGCTGCCCACACAACATCCTAACTCACCCCCAGATGGATGCAAATTACTGCTGGATCAATCCTGATATGTTACAGCACTTCCAGTGTGTACTGATGTCCCATCCTAACATCTCTTTTTACTTACTGTAATTCTACACAGAATGGTAGGGTTGTAAAAAAACCCTACTAAAATACAGAGAATTTGGGGAAAGCCAAACCCYAAAATAAAAGGGGTTTTAATAAATGGGGAACATGCAGCACTATTCTGTACTGAAATACAGAACACAATACATTTTGAAAGCAAAAATTTTAAGTCATGTGTTAAGTGCAGAGGAACTTATTGCCTGAGTAACAGAAAAACTTGCCCTTTAGCCTAAAAAATGCATTTGATAACAAATGGTTTAGTGCTCAAAATGTGTCTCCAATACAAGGATATAATAGTACAAAATCAAGCTGACTGAGAGCAGTTTACCGGGTGAAACCCACAAAAACTCTCCATCCTCACCTGTGTCTCAGGAGTCTGGACCCCTGGACAACTGGACAGCCTTAATCTCACATAAAACAAGAGATAACACAGCCTATAACTAATAGTAATAGTTGGTTTAGGTTCTTTTTCTTCTTAAAGTAACAAATAGAATCACAAATATCTACATTTAGACCTGGGCATCAAAATATTGTGCTTACCCACAAATCAGAGAGGTTTCCCATGTGTTTGTCAGAACTATCCAGCAATAAATTACAGAGCTAAAATGTCTTTCACAAACCCTGTTGTCCAGAAGAACCATGCTGAAAATGTTACTTTTCTATCACTTTGATTATGTTTAATATAAATTTAGTGCTGCTAAACAGATTCTGAGGCACAGTTCACTGCAAGCAATGCTGAATTTCATCCAGGGTCACCCAGTGCTGCACAGCCAGGTTGGTTTGCACTCYGTGTCTCTGACAATTTAAATTTTCCTCCCTTTGCTGTTTGCTCCATGAGATGTGATGATTAGTTTGGTGCTAGCAGTTRAAAGGTCAGTTCCTTTTGTACAAACCAAGGGTGTTAGACTGTCACTGCTGTTGTTAGGGCCATTAACAAGAGGTGCAAGCAGACACAGGAACGCGTTAATTACTTTTGCTGGAAGCCTCCTAAAAATCCAAGCCAAGCCTTCCAGTTCCTGCTCTCAGAACCACTGGAACTGAAAGGCAGAGGATGATGCCCTGTAGCAAACAGTGAATGTAGTAAAAATCCTCTCACTAACCGAATGTGCTTTCAATATTATTTTAGTTATATTTATTCTTGCTTTCTCCTTTTACTGCCTTCTTTGATTTCCTTCCTTCTRTTATTTCTGACTGGAGCTCTGCAATTCTCCATCACATCCTGAACCGATGCCTTGCTGATGGCTCATTGTTTACTGCATTTCTGACTTGCATGTCTTCCTACAGCAAAATCAATACCGTATTTGGATTTAACATAAAAAGGGAGTGCTAGCAGWGCTTTATTCTGGAGCTAATAACGCTACCATATTATTACTCTTTATGCCCAATAAAAAATGAGGAACTGCCAACTGCGGCAGCCAAGGCAAAATCTCAGCCTGAATCTTGGAAATAAACCTTAAAAGCCCAAAGTACACGCTGGGTATCCCCAAGAGTTGACTTTACTACCCCATGTTACTGGGTTTTATCCACCACTGTTGCTGGGTTTTATCAACCCCTGTTACTGGGTTTTATCCACTGCTGTTACTGGGTTTTACTTACCCCTGTTATTGGGTTTCAGCTACCTCATCATTGGGTTTTAACTATCCCTGTTAATGGGTTTTATCTACCCCATGTTACTGGGTTTTATCCACCACTGTTACTGGGTTTTCCTTACCCCTGTTATTGGGTTTTATTTACCCCTGTTACTGGGTTTTATCCATCCTAGTTACTGGGTTTTATCTACCCCACCTTACTGGGTTTTATTTACCCCTGTTAATGGGTTTAATCTACCTCAACAGTGGGTTTTAACTACCCCTATTATTGGGTTTTATTTACGCTTATTTCTGGATTTTATCCACCCCGTGTTACTGGGTTTTATTTACCCCTGTTAAGGGTTTTTTTCAACCCCTGTTACTGCATTTTTTCACCCCTAGTTACTGGATTTTATCCACTCCTGTTACTGGGTTTTACCTACCCCCTGTTACTGGGTTATATTTACTCCTGTTACTGGGTTTTATCTACCCCTGTTATTGGGTTTTACCTACCTCATCACTGGGTTTTATCTACCTCTGTTACTGGGTTTTGTCAACTGCTGTTACTGGGTTTTATCAACCCCTGTTATCGGGTTTTATTTACCCCTGTTACTGGGTTTTACCTACATGCAATGGTAATTAATGCTACAAACCTGGTTTTAATGCACAGAACATCACCTAACCTTTTACCAGGGTGTCTTCAGAGGGGCACAGCAGAAAAATCAGCTCAAAGCCCAGAATATTCTAAAGGAGAAACCCAGGAAAACTGGAGGCAAAAACTGAGAGCAAGGGAGTAGGGAGAACAGCACAACACCCCACGTACAGGTGGAATTCTGTGCCAAAACACAAGAAAAATGCAAGAACAACGGGATTTATTTTGTGAAAGGCAATTGGGCAAAAATAGGCAAAAATAAAAAAGGCAGCTGGGAAGTCTGAGAAGGTGGATGGCTGCTCAGGCTCAGGAGCAGGGGAGGACRAGAGAGCTACAGAAGCTCAACAGGTTCACTCAGGAGGGAGTGATTATAGCTCAGGAAAAAGTTCCACAGAAGCTTGAATGCTGAAAAAATTAAGGAAGTTCTTTGCTGATGAAAAGAATCTTTTGGTGATTGTTGGGAGTTTTGGGACCACAGGATGTTAGTWCAAATAGAGACACATGTAAAATGTGCAAGACTAATTCCCTTGAGGAAACTGATGCCCAGGAACTCAGGAGGATTTATAGGTGCAGGAARTTACCCAAACATTTAGGTACACACATATACATGTGTCTGCATGCACACACACACTGTACATACTTATATTTATATWGTATATATATACATATATTTYAATGTGCACATATATATTTATATTGTACAGAGGGCTGGTGAAGCTTAATTAACGAGTAATGTGTCATAATAATCATAATATAAAATATGTAACATAAATATATAATAATACATCAAAATATAAATATAGAAATACAAATAATAGAAAACTGTGAAATTATCCATCCCCCAGCTAAGATTTTTTTTTGATCATCATCTTCCATCACTGATGTGAATGCAAGCCTGCTCAAATCCCCATTCTTGCAATTTAATTYAAGAAAACACATCTTTAAGAGACTTTGTTTATATTTGTCATATGTCCCTCACACTGCTGTTTCAATACTCAGTTTAGTAAATCTCACAGCCATATTCTCATTTAGTTTCAAATAAAAACTTGGAAACACACAAATTAAATAACAAGCCCTGTTTTCTTTAAACAGCAGTGTAGTCATCACTGGATAAAATATCGGTTATTCCTACAGTAATTTTTCCATGGGATAATATATATCTCTTAGATATTAAAGCAAAATACTTGTCCTGCAAGGTGTAAAGGTTGAAATACCATCTCTTCATGACAAAATTTGGCAGAAACAGCCTAGAAGTAGTTAATTCCATGCTGATCAAGTCCTTAGAAGCAAGATGATGTTAATAATTATGGGAAAAATTAGATATAGTTGCATTTAAACAAGTGCCACATGAAACACACTTGACCATCTGGTAAAACTGTCTTAGGGTAGGATGCTGGCAGATATTGCATAATCATCTGCATATGACAGATAATTTTAGCCAGATCTAAATTTTWAAAAAATGTTCTCACACTTCTTAAGAAAAAAAAAAAATTAAACCCCTTTTCAAATTTAGTAAGTATCTGAAGTTACTTAATACTAATACTGTCTGAATTCCATATAAAAACTACCATGTTATAGACATAAAAATGAAAAATTACMTTTTTTCACTGTTTTCTATGTATTTTGAACCACAGATTGTTCTGCCTAGAATTTCTCATGTATTTCGTTCTTTCAAATCTTTCTAAAGCAGTGGGTTAGAAAAGTTARCACATAAAACATCATTCTGCTATTCAACCACACTGCAGTACAAGGATTATTTGCTCCTATAGCCTAATGATCTGGGATGTGAGAGATTTGGAATTCTTCTCTAAAAGAGAAAAAATATCAACAATTTGTAAAGGTTGTCTTTGCAGAGCAGGTGGTGAAGTTTCCCAATTTATACACAAATCTATGCAGTCRTATCTCATTTAACTGTGTTGATTTACAATTCATTATTTAAACAGTGCATGAAAAAAAGTGCACTACAACAAAATGTTATCAGTGCTGAAGGTCATTCTCTAAATAATACAACGAAACACGTTTCCTAAAGCCAATTACAAAAAAAAACCCACAAAAAATCTAAAAAGAAGAAGAGAAAGAAAAGAAACACAAAAATTACTTGAAGGTCTAACAAAACAAATATTGTTATTGAAGACAACTGAATTTCATAGTCCTTATTCTAAATACAATATGGAATTAAAACTGACTGAAGAGATTTGATTTTCCTTAAATACACTGAAATAGCTGAGAAGAAATAGAAAACCTGTTAAAAAAGTTAACAAAAAAAAATTTAAAAAAAAAAAAAAAAAACCAT
>NW_026623527.1:783846-800384 GCF_030028575.1 Malurus melanocephalus
TCCTTAAATACACTGAAATAGCTGAGAAGAAATAAAAAACCTATAAAAAAAGTAACAAAAAAAAAAAAAAAAAAAAAAAAAAATCAGGAAAAAGAAGAGCCTTTCAGGACTGGATTATCTGAAGGGCAGCATTTGTTGTTGTGCAGGAATGGCACAGCACCCTCAATCATGCAACTTTTCCAGGGAATGAATGTTTGGCTCAGAGTGACTGGGTTGGGAGGGAGCATCTGGAGGGCTCCAGCCCCATCCTGGTCACTGTTGGGTTCATTTACACCCTGGAGCAAATTGCTCCACGTTTTGTTGTGGGAACTTCTGCTGATCTGCAGGGGAGTCCCTGGCCTCCCCACGCTCCCAGCACAGCCGGGATTCCCTGGGCTGCAGCTTCTGACTCCTGGATTTTGCTGTTCACCATTARCCCCATTGCAGTAGAGTATTTTACATTTACCACAGCAGAAGTAGCTCCCCATCCTAAGCAGTGGCTGCAGTCTTTTTAAACAAATTCAGTGTGGATAGAAGCAAATCCAAGAGCCAACATATTTTTATCTGTGACCTAACACAGCTCAATTTTCAGTTGTTCCGCATATTGATCTAAAACATTACTGAATCACCACAGGGCCCAAAGCAGCKGGCACTAATCCCACCAAATATCAGCATCTTGCTGAGGAAACCAAAGCTTCAATCCAGCGTCCATGCTAAGCTTCTTTCACATCCTCTRTGATTTCACCACACAATTCATTTGCTAGTCTAGTACTCTAACTTTCACATAATTACTTTTTCAATAATAGTATCCTTCAGTATTACTTTCAACAAGGTCAGGAGCAATGGGAGCCTCTTAAGGTTACTGATTTTTCTACAAGACAGACCACACCTTTTTTCCCCTTAAGAACTCAAGAAAAAAGTTCTCTTTTTCAGCTCATTTTTGTGAAGGGAAGAARACCACTCAACCTAATTTAAGAGTGATGAACCCAGACCCCTTCASAGCCCTGCTGCAGCCCAAATGCATCAGCGAGCACTTCTGACCTAAAATAACCAGAAATAACTGCTGGGATGTGCCCTGTGCTGGATCCAACCCTGGCAAAGGGTTTCAAAGGATAATTTGTCTTCTGTGAAGCACAGCCTCCAAAATGGCCTGAGCACTCACTTCCACAAAGAAATGCCACAACAACTCAGAGATCTGCGTGTTCTCTGCTTTTTAGCATCCAGGAAGGATGGCTGTGATAAACCACAGATGTGCTTCACAGGTATCCATTAAGAATCAGATCTAKCATGAGTTTATTCCCAACTTTCCCAGGTGGATTTGTGATTGTTATTGTCTACCTAAGAGGGGAAAATGAAAGCGAAGAATCCGATTCTAAAGAATCTTTGCATGGAATGCATTGCAAACAGCATTGCAAAGCCTTCAGAAAAAAAAAATATAATTTTGTGGCAAAGCATTTTAAGTTTAAATATACAATGAGATGAAACATAAAATATAGATGAAACAAAAGGATTCAAAGAGGGGAAGAAAGCAGCGAGATTAACAGAATTGAGGTGACTGGAATGTACCAAATGCCAACACTGTCCAGTGTTCCACAGGCTGTACAGGGAGAGCAGGCTGCTGAAAACACTCAAACAAAACTGCTACAGCACCATGCAGTATTTTGGTAAAATGTATACAAGATGGCTTAGAAGAAAGAGAAACCAACAAGTTTGTGGAAAAATGCAAAAAAAMCCGATAAACTTTCAAAGAAGTTGAGGGTCATGTCCCCAGAACAATGTAATGTAACAGCAGCAGCAGAGCTGGCTATTAGTGAAAACAAGTGAATAAAGAAAGTTCAGCATCATGAAAGAGTGCAATGAAACTCAATCAGTGGAAAGGCAAATAACTCCAAGCAACAGCTTTGGTACTGCAATTTTCCCATGGATAATTTTACTGCAAAGAACAATTTAATTCCTCCTCATAATGACTACCCATTAGACCAACAGCTATTGCTGCTGTCACCTATGAAAGCTCTGCTGTGCCAGACAGAATTCCAAAAGTATTCCTTGCAAACAACACAATCACTCCYTTCTTACCATGACAAAATTAGATGTATTCACCCATTTGTGAACTACAAAAACTCAGAGAACTTTCTGCCCCATTCAGTCGATTCCCATCCTCCCCACACTGTTATATGAGACAATCCAGTCAGATAAATAACAGCAGGAAATCCTGAGCTGTGGGATCCAACACCAATATTTCAGTCACCTCACTGCTACTGGCGTGARTACAGCCTCTGCATGTTCATTAATGATGATTATCTCATTAATGATTATTCTCATTAATGATCACTGCCAGGCAGGGCAGTGCCATCAGCTGCAGGACTGAGCAGGATCATCCTTAGGTACCATGTCCTCTTCTTGTCTCATGTCAGTGCTTCAAAAATTCAGGTGCCTCTTTCAGGTACAAACAATAGGGCAGCTCCACCAGACGAAGCTCAATTCTGCCCCTGGTTCTAATTTGGGAGTGGTGTTTCTTGTTTTAATTCTGTTGATATTTAGAAATTTCATTGTTATTTACCACAAAGAAGAGATAAAAATATGTACAGTGAGATGCTTATTAATCCAAAAGCAGTATTTTCCCCTTTCATTTCCACTGTCCTCCATGAWACCTTCAACCAACATAAGCACAGCAATTGAGGTATCTGAAAACTTTTCAACAAAATAATATACAGTTTTAGGTGCAGGTTACAGATATCAGATGAAAACTCCACTTTGTGTTAATTAACTGTGTTTCCTTCCTACCAATGAATTGAATCAGCTGGSACCCTCACAACCTGTAGCTTAGTTCAGGCACAAAATTGTTCTGAATAGAGACGTAAAATCATGTCTGAACTGGCAATTTAGGTAATGAGAATCAATAAAAGGGAAAATGATGCTGTCATGAATGGATCAGTTACCAGTGAATGCAACTGAAAAGGTCCTGCCCAAAACCAACGGGGAAAAAAAATAACAAATCCAGAAGTCTCAGCACAACACATTTTGTCCCTATTCTATCCTCCTCTGGGCATTTTGCAAGCAGTGTTTGAATTTGTGGCAGTGGTTGTTGTTTATTACATTATTTTAACAGTGCACGAGGTCTCACAGATTGCTGGAGACACTTTTTTTAATTTACCACGATGAAATGATGCATAATCTTGTTCTAACAGTGATTCATAGCTTTTTAATTTCCACTCTGCTAATGTGACAAACCTGAGATTTCCAGCMCTTTCAAGGTTAGCTCCTGCAGCGCTGGACCTTAGAGCAGTGATTCTGATTTAGCAAAGTGGGTCACTGCCACCTCAGTGCCTTCCTCTGATTCCACCACCTTGTCTGTCACTWAATGACTGTAGAGTGGAAGGACTGTCCGTGCTCCCAGTACTTAGTTACTCACACCAAACTGCCTAAAGTACAGTGAAACTGAATTTTGACTTCCCAGGAGAACCAAAATTGAAAAAAAAAGTCCTACTTTGTAAGTAAACACTGGGGTTTTGTGCAGCTGAATTTGTTCTTCCCATGAGAACCAAAATTGAAAAAAAAAATAATCTCTACTTTGTGAGTAAACACTGGGGTTTGTGTGATTCATCTTTATATCAGGTTGGAATGTCAGCTATGGCTGGGGTAAAATTTCATCTGTACACAAAGTGTTTTTCCTRCTAACAAGACCATGGAAATGTTATTCACTACAGCAAAGACAGAAAGATCCACACCAAGGTGCTGGAAAAGGACTTTTTTGGTATTTTTTTCTATTATAGTTACAGTATTCCAGACATATTGGTTCTTTCCAAAACCCTGCATTSATTAGTGCCCTTCTTCCAAAGGCAAAGCTTATTTTTGCAGGCTCTTTGACTGTTGCTCAAAATGCACAAATGTATCTGCAATTAATTTCATTCAGACATCAGCCCAGTGATCATGATCCACCTTTGCTGTCACTAGTACATGGAATACACTGGAACACTCGCTACCGAGAGCTCAGGATGACAGAAGGATTTTTTCATCTGAATGGGGGCTGTGGGGAGCACAGGGACTGTAACCCAAGGCTGGGTGCCCAGGGTGTTGTCACTCCACTTGTTTGGGGAACCACAGGGTTTAAGAGTTTTACCACTGCCACCTGTGCCCTCAGCAGCTTTCAGGATCCTGAGGATTTTCCAGGTGTTAAACCCACTGCTTGTTCAGAACACAAACACTATATAACCCCATTGACTCCTCTGCTTCTCTTCCCCTCTCCACTTACCACATCCACAGCCCCTCAGACTATTAATGCTTTAGATATATGCTTTATTAATATCTAATTGTGATATACGATGTCACATTCAACACCGCAGTGACAGCAAACACATCTATGACCTTAAAACSCTTTCTGGGAAACTTCCATCAACCCTTCTCCTTAAAATAAAAACATTAGCTCAGGTTCTAACCAAATGCATTCTACTTGACACACGGACAATGACTGAAGTTGGTGTGATGTTTGCCAGGGCAGGGGTGCTTTTCTTTGGCACTGCATTATTTATTTGAGCTGCTGAGWGTGCTGCAAATGGATGTTGTGGAACAGGTGCACTCTGCCCTGGCAGTGTTTCCCACACCTGAGGCAGACAAGCCCTTCTCAATGGATCCTTGGGCCATTTTTAACTCAGTTTTATTTGAGAATAACAATGATGATAATTGTGGGAAACACATTACTTGTGCATCTGTGTGTTTTCCAAATGGTGACCCAGAAAGAAGTATTTCTAATTCCCCAGTTCTACTTACTAAGGTCTATTATACTGCCATGAACATAAAATATTTTAAACTACTCAAAAAATATTCAGAACTGCATCTTCCTTAAGCAAAGTAACATTTTCATGTTTTTTTTGCCCATAATCATTACAAAAGAAAGAAAAAAATAATCTAAAACCAAAGTCAGACATACATGAAATTGTAGAAGATTAAAAAGAATTAATAGAGTAGCTTCTCAGGGGAAACTAATAATCATCTGTGAAATAGAGTCACCATTAATTTATCTGAATTGACTATATAGCATAAYGTTCAAATCTGGGACACAATTTAAACTGGGCCAAGTAACCATTATTTAACCTAGATTCTGTAAWTTCACCTCAGACCATTTCATTTTTTTCCTTAACAGCAAATACTAGCAAATACTCAGTGGCCTGCCATAAGATATAGGACAAAAATATTTTGAAATGCACAGTATTTTCTTCTTGGTGATGGCAAGTAATGCCACCAGGGCTACCAGAGGAAAGAACTGCAGCAATATCTGGAAAGGGCTTAATGGCAAAAGAAGGGTMGAGATACAAAAAAATTAAGCAGCACAAAAAGAAAGGCTTTGCTATCAATTTGTTATTGGAAATATCAAGTAATATTCAAAATAAACTAGTTTATTGAAAAACATCCTCTGCCTCTGTGAGAGCAAAAAAGCTACAACACCACAGCTAAAAATGATGATGAAGATGATAATAATGGAACCCACTTCTTAGAGAATCACAGAACACATACACAGACCATTCTCATTCACAGGCACTTAAGCAGAACCTGACCAGGGTTTGATCATGCTTGTTATCTCATATCAGAACCCCAGAACCTGTGATGGTGATGTCTAAACAGAAATGTGCAGTCACAAGTACATGAAGGACCTCTCYCATGGAAAAACTGACAACTACCTTGCCAAGAAACACTCAACAAAAATGCATAATGCTGTAGAAACTTCTAATTATTTATTACAAAGTGCCTTGGAAAGTTTAGTGTCAGCAGCAGTCACCAATCAACAGCATAGGGCTTTTAATGCTTCACAACAAGTTCCTTGCTGTTGTTTACCCGCAAAAATCCCCAAGTTTTATAGCTCCTGAACACTGCAGGAAGCAGCTGGATRTTTTGCATAATTTTTTGTGAGACAGCCAAGCAGGAAGCTCTTAAATCTCGCTGGTAGGTGCTCACTTCAGTCTGAGCAGGGCTTTGCGTGCTGCTGTCTGCCCCTGGGGCAGTTCCCATTGCTCTCCTCCCCGAATTCCCCCTTTCCTGACCCCTGGGGCAATTCCCATTGCTTTCCTCCCCGAATTCCCCCTTTCCTGACCCCTGGGGCAGTTCSCATTGCTCTCCTCCCCGAATTCCCCCTTYCCTGRCCCCTGGGGCARTTCCCATWKYYYTCCTCCCCGAATTCCCCCTTYCCTGRCCCCTGGGGCAGTTCGCATTGCTCTCCTCCCCGAATTCCCCTTTCCCCTTTCAGCACAGCCCTGGTGACCTTGCAGCCCCTGTGGATGGGGAGCTGTCTCCTGAAGCACCCATCAATCACTTAATTAAAGGGTTTTACTCCTCCTTTAGGACTCTGGCCAGGGTGAGACATATGTTACTTAGGCATTTTACTGAGCCATTAATTCAGCGCAGACTTTTGTTTATCTGATTTGTTTTGCCCGAACACCTTCCAGCTATGCATTTTAACACTTCCTGTGCACAGAATCGAACAGTCAGAGCCCTGGACAATGAAGTCTTCCCATGATATCTCGCTCATATTAATCAAAGGCAGAGTTTTGTCAGTTGGTTTGAAGCCCTGGATGYTGGATCGCTGCTCTAATTCATCTCTGGTTTGATTATGCCCTTGCCTATCAGCTCAGAATTAATGTTTGTGGTGATTACCATCGATGCACAAGGGGTGGGGACGTTCCTAAGGCAGGGCTCAGCTGCTGTAGGGCCACYTCTCACACCAGCCACATGTCCTGGAGTAAAGATCATGGGAATCGCCCATCAAAATCCCAAAACATAGCAGTAAACACACACAGAGCAGAGCTGAGTCATGATGAATCCAAGCTCCAGGTACTCCAGAGCCAGGYTGGAAATGATGCCAGAGGTTGTAAAAGTGGATTTAGGGACAGCCAAGGGTCAGAGGTGTCACACCGACAGTGGGCAGCAGCCCAGAGCACAGACAAGACTGTTGTGTGTCACAAAATACGCTGAAATACAGCAAAGGAACCAACATAAAACCCTCTACTAGATTGTGACCCCCTGAAATCTGCTCTTTATCACACTAAAACCAACAAACAATGATCTGCAAGTTGCCACAGTCATTAAAAAAGCAAGAGAAAAGTGTTGCTGAATGAAGAGCCTCAAACACGACACAGGCACTGCAAGCAAGAGAGTATTATTATTATTATTATTATTATTATTATTATTATTATTATTATTATTAAGCCATCTGAATTTTTCAAATGCCATAAAACAATAATTATTTAAAACAAATGTATAATAAAACAACTATAATTTTTTTTTTTTTTTTTTTTTTTTGAAACTGCTTTTTCTTGACCATTACTACACATACTCTGGTACTGCTCATGCATAAAGGAAATTCCTTTTTAATTGTGCAGGTAAGCACTACATGATTTTTTCCAGTCTGCCTTGAAATAAGTTCATGAGCCAACACCATGGTACAAAGCACTGGAGGAAACGAATATTTTCAGTTCTCTGATAGATCAGTTTTCCCTTGTGTTTACATACTCTTTTGTCCCAAAGTTACCACTTTTAAACATTAGTATCAGAGTGAAAAACGGCAAAGTTGCYACATTTACAGTGAGGAGGTCACACACAAAATGCTATTTTACAGTTTTTAAAACCAAAGCAAGCAAACAATGCTGAGTGACTTTAGCACAGGGTGCTGAASACAAGGACAAAGAGGCTCGCTGGGAATCCAGTTCACACTGGCAGGAAATCAATACCTCGGGCATTGACAAGACACCAACACAATGGAAAACATTCTGACAAAGACAGGGAGCTATAAAGAATCCATGTTTTATACCTAAAACTCCAAGCACCTTCAGGTTTTCTCTACAGCAACTCAATACAATCCCCTCTTTTTCTCTCACTTTCTGACCTTAACTTTAGAAGCAGCGGGAATAAATGGCAGGATTGGAACTAATGTCGCAGCTTGGAGATGAGGATGAATGTCGGGTTTGCCTGATGACTATGGTGTAGTCAGACTTCAGAGCTGTGCCCATGCTCACTCCCCGCTCTCCCTCTCTCCAAGAGGACTGAAATAACTCACACAGAAGGGAGGGAAGGAGTCTCACCCCACTGAARCTGCCCAGAAATTGCCATCCTCACCGGGTTCCCCACATGGGCATTACCGAATGYCAGGGTCCCATCAATCAGTGGGGGGCACCTGTGGGTTTATCTGGTTAAAATGTTAAGGTGAGAGCATTTTCCCATCTCCTGTTTGCTGCTGAAAGGATGAATTCCACTCTGATGTGGCCTGCAAGAGTTCTTGCTGAAGTTCATCAAGTGGCCACTACTCAACTGCAATGTTAKGGTAAAATAATTTTCCATCTATAATTAAATATCCACTCAACTCCATACTTTGCTTGATGTCAAATACTGATGGGAACAGCCTAAAGAATTTCATGAAAGCACATTGAATCCCAGCCCCGCCCACCTGACCAAGGTGCAGCAATTTTCTAGGCTTTTTTATTCTTTTTCTGTTTTTCTAAGAATATGGTTTCCATGCCCATATTTCAACAGGATGTGATAAGAGTGCCACATGCTGAGTTACTGCAGAATCACATCTTCMAAAGGCAGAAATTTGTGTTGGGTACTTGAAACCAAGCAGTCGATGAGAAACAGAAACTGACTTTTGTAATTAAAAAAATATATTGATATAACAATTTCAGTTCTTTAGAATCCACAACCACACACATCTCTCTGAAGAGGTTATGCATCCATTCTGTGATGCATCATAAAGYGGCCAAAAAATCAAAACATTTTCATGAACATGTACACTGAAGTCTTCTTCTCCCAAATACGGGCACTTTTGAGGTGTACATGGTTACACGTCTGTGTGCCCATGCTGCTTCTTTTTTTTTTAGGAAAGGGTATCAGGAAGGATTAGCAAGGACCATGATTTCTTGAAAAACTCTCACTGGATTAACTTCTTTCCCTTACGAACAGCAACGTCTGAAAATTACAAACGTGTCAAATCGTGACCGTTTCTAAAAATACCATTATAATGAATATATCTCATTTCCTCCTATAATTCACTCTGCTGCTGCTCAGTTTGGCTGATGGCAAGTCCTCTTGATCCTCCAAGAAAGTGCTTTTAGCAGTACCTATAATTAACATGGGTTTATCTAATTAATACAGAATAGGGCGTTATTGCGCGATAATCCCTGACAAATTGATCATTATCAATAGTTAACGACTGYTTTGTTAACTAATCACCCCGGGGCAAAAGCGTGTCTGGGGAGACCCACGCTTCATAAGGAGAATAACAGCTATTAAGGGCCATAAAGTTGGTGCTGGGCGGTGCTCCCCGCATTATAAATCCCCCAAACTGCTCCTGCAGAGCATTCCTGAAGAAGAAAAGGCACAAGCGGATTCCCGAGGTAGGAACGGGTKGTGTAGAAAACAATTATCGGCCGTCGGGAGCGCGCAGGCTTCTCCAATTAGAATGAAGAATGCAGCCCATTACCCGCGGAGCGTTAAGGATAYGGGAGAGCTTTCCCAGGAAAAACAATCCCATTACACACACTAAAGAGTCCCGGGAAGGAGCGAGACTTGAGCAAAATCTGCAGGGTGGAACTGATGAATATATTCACTTAAGGAGTTGGGTGAATTCCATTAAAGCCCGTTTAGATGCTCTGTAGGGCCGGGATGCCCTGCACGGATATTCCAGTTCAGCATCGCCCCAGGGATGCTGGCAGGTCATGTGCGCTCTGAAAACATCCCTGGGGTCCAAGGGGATGAAAAAAACAGCACCGCCCGTGCAGGGAGCAGGGAGGGAGCTACAGGACCAAAGTTTGAAYCCCAAACTTCAGCGGGTACGTTCAGGGTTGTGCAGCTCACAAGGTTGGTGCTGCTGGAACTTCCTATCCAGCTGTTGGAAAAGACACCAGTTTTTTTGAACTTTAGTCAAAGATCTTGCTCGCCTTTGCCCTGGAAGAAGGGTGTTGGAGTTTCTTTCCAGGGCATTCCAAATGAAGCCTGAGGAGCTTCACAGCTCAACAGAGCAGAGTAGCACAAAGAAAAGGACCATCAGTGGCCATTGGTGACCATCAGTGGCCATCAAGAGTCATTATCAAAACATCGGCGCCAAACCGCACCTCTTTGGTCGGAGGCACCTGCTCTGGGAAAAGAGAAATAAGAAGCAGGACCTAATYAACATCACAGGCAGAGAAATCCACATCCRAYAGGAACCCAAATGCTGTGAACTACGTTGGACCAATGAACAYAAAACCAATAMAGTTCTCTGRATTTTGACTGTATAAAGTTTTGGGGAAAATCTTATAAGATCGATGTGTCACGGAATGATTCACTCTGCACACCCGGGCTATGTGTAGAAGAGATGATTTATGTTGCATACCCTGACCAGAAAATAAAGTAATGCATTGATTCTCTAACATTAAAAAGTTTATTGAAGAGTTTTTTTTTTTTGTTTTTCCCGCAGTTTTAGTGTCACAGCGAGCAACTCTCTGACCTCTGGGGCTCCTGAGAACCCCTGGATGCATTTGAATTGCAGCCTGGTCATCAGATATAAAACTAAACTTCAAGCAGATTTTTTCTCTTTTAAGTGGACACATCTGCATTCACCACGGCTAATCATTCCCAACACATCTCCTGCCTCCCGTCACAGCCTCATTAAACAGACACCACAACTTTCAGTTTGCCCACCCAGAGCTTCTCTGTTCCTTTCAAATGAACGAGCAATTTTGAAGAAYGCCGGCACTACTGATCTGCCTTTTCTTTTGTGGGTTTTCAAATGTTCAAACACCCCTGCTTCAAAAAGTACAAAGTTTGCTGGTTTGATTATTCTGTACTGCACTGCAGAAAGAGAGCACTTGAAGAAAGAACTGGCATATGAAAAGGAAGAAAAAGAGATGGAAWTTGCCTGTGTGGAAGGAGTATAGACTGGGAAGAAAAGGGATGAAAAGCATGGAAATAACAAGATGGGCAAGAAGAGACAGCAAGAGTTATACTAGAGAYGAACAATACGACTTTTGAGTGAGTTTTTAGGGGGTAATAAATACATAATACAATATAGGATACTATACAAAATATAGGTTAACATATGTATTTAAGTATTATTTTATAGATATTAAAAAAAACAAAAAATCCACGAAAGTTGGTATTGCAACAAAATGAGGTTTGAGGTGTYGAAATGACATTTAATGCCCAGGGTCATTATTGCAGCTGAGATCCTCATTATTCCATGGAAATAAAAGCAATAACAGAGGAAATGTATTGCTTTTTAGGTAGACAGCCACCAGAATGAGTGTGTATCTATAAATACCTACAGGAAATGAAGGGGGAGCAACTTCAAGTGTCAGAGGTTTGAAATCAGATTCCAAACCTCCAAACCCTCTGTCAGCCTGAGTGAGACCCTGTGGGGAAAGCCTCACCCTTTGTGCAACAGGGAAAGGGTCAGGATACCTGGTCARGCCTGGTCTGCTCCAGAAGTGGTTTTTTGTTTGCCCCAGAGATTCACCTGTGCCCCTCCAGAGTCACAAATCAGACAAGAGAGCTGGCAAAATAATTCTTCAACTGCAGGGAGGACACTGAGATCTAATTCCAGGTGGGAGAGGGAGAGGGAGGAGCAGAGGTCAGCCCTGCAGAAGGGCCATGGCCAGAGGGCAGAACACCCCGTGTCCAAGCTGTCATGCCAAGAGTTCGCCGTAGATTTTGACAGCAAGAGATGCAGAACATTTATGGGAAAAGTAGAAAAAAAAATCAAAAAGTCTCTCCTGAGCCCTCACTATCCTTTCATGCCAGTCCCAACTTAACATGCAATATATCATCAAAGCAACGTTGCACTGATGGTACAGAATTTATGAGAGATATCCTCTGTCTTATTAAATAGGAATTGAAAGCAACAGGGTAGAACAGAGGAGCACAATAACATTGTCTTCACATTTCTAAAGACTCAGAAAATAGGGGTTTTTTGTGTTTTTTTGTAAGGGGGGGAAGAGATAATGTGAATGTAGATTAAATAATGTTTCCTCCTGAARACGTGCTAGATCAAAAGCAGATAAAGTGATAAAGTTAATTACAGATCTTTGTGCTACATAATTCATCTTTGCTATATAATTCACCTCTGCTATATAATTCACCTTCATGAAATGTGAAACTCTTGTTTAGGAAGAAAAAAAAACAAACAACAAACAAGAACAAAACCAGCACCAAAACCACTTTGCTCTTTAGAAGATTTTTCCTCTTTTTCCTTTTAGTTGTCTCTGAAAGGACCTTCTCTAGACTTTTGGACTTTTTGGGAAGGACTTGCAATAGGTGGGAAAGTAGCACTTCACAGTGCCAGTGCTTGTTCAACSCTGAAAGGCTGGAGCACCTGGATTAGAAATCACCTGGGAAAAGAGATTATATATTAATATAACCAGTCAGAATGGTGGAAAGCACAGGGRCAAGTCATCCACACTGGGAAAGGAYTCCCAGTTTTCAGCCTGATRCCAGAACCYTTCYCTATAATGCTGTTTTATCCATCAACCCCTATCTCCATTCCTGAGCTTCCATCAGAAATTAAAGATACAACTTTGAAAGATACTCAGTACTCCTAATCAAGCYTTGAAGTGACAAAACAATCTGTGACATCTCAGTTCCATTCCTAGTGGCCATCCAACCACGGTGGGTTTATGGCAAATGCTGCCAATTATTTATTCCTGGGTCTAATCTGCCCAATTTATCTGTTGTGTAGGAGCTGGGATGGGAAGATTTGCAGCTGTGGGAAAGGCACAGCAGTTCAGCTGCTTGGATCCATGTGTTGTGTGCATCCAATACCAGTCAATGCATGCACCCCCTGGAATAAACTCCATTTCAACAGTGATTTCTATTATCAATGAATAATTGATATTCATTGAATAGGGTATCAATTGAATTGATATCAATTGAATAATTTGATATAATAATTGAATACTGTAATGAAAATACACATCAGATTTTGCCTTCCTCCTCTCTTTGAGGTGAGCCTGGCCAAAGTGTCACACTGCCATTTATCCACTCCTGTAACCAGCCATAYGTTTCTGTACATCAAACCAGCAAATCAGAAATACCTCAGCACCAGGAACATTTTAGAGCCAGGATTCCTGCTTACCAGAGTGTTCTGAAGGTGTCACATGCTCATCAGAGCAGTGCCAAAAGAACAATAAGTACCTGCTGAGGCAGAAAGGGAAGTGCCGCGTCAAATATTTAAGCACCTGCACATTATGTTCAATTTCTTTCAAAATATAATTGCCTGGAAATGTGGTGAGAAGAGACAACTCATATACCTGGTGCCAGAGAGAAAAGGACATAAAATACAGAGTCATTCCCCCATTTCTTCCTCTTTGACCCAGACTGTGGCCCTGAATCCTCTCCTGTCAGCCCCTTGTTTCCAGTGAGCACCTCAGATCYGCCACGATATTTCCCTCAAGTCACTGATTTGTTTGCTTGTCACCCCCACAAACACTGTGGCTTGTAACCACGTCATTTATTGCTTTGTTTTTCCAAGGCTTTCTTTTAAAATTTCATTGCCCAATTCTTGCATCTTGAGATGACACTGTAAGCACCATGCAAAAAAAGAGTATTTSAACATCCCAGAGTGAAATCCTTCAAATGGAAGCGCTCCTGGAGAAGGYAAAGCACCTCTCAACAGTGCAGGAGATTTCCAACCTGTGAATTCTGTTGAAAATATACCCCATTCGAACATCACCACAAGAACTACTCCTTCATGCAGAGCAGGTGGTGTTTCAAGCCTCCAAAACTACAAATAGAATGTTAGTATTAGAATTTAATTCTATTAACTCCAGGAGGTGACAGGAACATTGAGGGGAAGAGAAAGAAGGAGCTGTTTCTACTGATGTCAAGAGCGTGAGGGGAGAATTAAGACCTGCAGGAGCAGGAAAAATTAATCCAGAGCTCAGTCAACAAGAAGGCGTGCAATGTGAACAAAAGAAGTTTTAGAGAACTAACAAAAGGCAAGCAGGAATTAGAATGTAACAAGAAGAAATTGAACTCGTCTCAGAGACAGCTCTGGCTCTGCTGTAAAGCAAGGATGGAAGAGTTTTGTTTTATGACAAAACTGTAAGGCTACAAAGGGGAAGTTYGATTTTAGGTTGRTACTTTGAGCATGTGGGATGTCAARAGAAGCAGGTCCAGCCCTGCTGGGTCTGGTGCTGCAGCATCCCCAGGCACTCTCTTGGACAGGCACAAACCTCCAGGCTGCTGCCCTCCTCCTCTGCAGCTCCTGAGCGCCCAAACAGAGCACCAGCCCTCCCTGCAGCATCCTGGCATCCTCCTGCCTAGGAAAATCTACATGCCAGTGGGAACCCAGCTTCAAGGGAACCTGTCAAAAAGGAAAGCTTCAATTCCCACCCTGAAACATGTGCCTCACTGCTGAACTCTGTGAGGCTTCAGAGTCCCCCTCAGTGAGCACAGTGACTGTCCACAAAGCACTGTTTAAACATTAATGAGAATAACACAAAGAGGAGAATAACTGTGCCCCTCTAAATTTCACCTCATTAATTTAATCTAGCAYGCTTCCAAACTAGGAGAGTTTGAGAGTTCAAGAGTGGGCAGGAAAAAACATCCAAACAAGCAGCAGCCAAGGATCAATTACTCTCCAAGGAACCTTTCTGCAGAGCTCACACTGGTGCCTGTGTGGGCATCTCCATCCATCCCCAACAGGACACGATGGACTGACTTGGAACTCCCTAAAATGAACCAACAGTTCCAATTAGCTTAATYACTAATTTACCAATATTTTATATGATTAAAAGTAGCAATTCTACCATGCAATGATCAACATTACTGAAACAGTGCTGAAAATAGATCAGTGGTATTTACTACTTAATAYCACATAAGAATATTATATAATGATATAATAGTATAAAAATTATGATATTGAACTTCAAAAGCATCAGTATTTCATCAGGCTTTCTYCAATGAGAATGACAAATTATCTCAATCCATTTGTTTTTTACAGATGCAAACATTTCCTCAGTAATAGGTAGACATACCGTTTACAATTTGAAATTATATTAAATGTACTACTGACGAATAAACACAGAATAAATATAAAAAAAATTGTCACATACATAAAGTATTTGGGCATAAAGGTTGGTGAGCCTTATTTAAGAAATCTCATACATGGAAAATTAGTCAAAAATTCCAAATATTACTTGTCTCAAGATAAATGCAAACACTCCCCATTACCAAATCAGTGTTGTGAGTGGGAATGACCTTCCCATTCATTTCACAGCAATTGATATATTAAAAAAAAAAAAAAAATCTGTTTAGCTAAGAGCTGCAATCTAAAGTGAGTTGCCACAAAGCCAYACACAAAAGCACGACAAGGAAAGTATTTTGGTGGTACCCAGAATGAGAATGACTTCATCTCCCCGTGCCCATCTCTGTGACATTGCCCACACAACCGTTCTGCCACGCGGATTTCTCTTACTTCCCTCACAGCATCTTCACACCCTTAGCGATATTTCCCAACACATTTACACTGCTAAAAACGCTCAGTTTGGCTTTTTTCCCTGCCGTGGCTGAGGTTCTGTGTGACCTTGGATTGAATGCCACTGTAGCAAGCTGTCTCTCACYGTGGGAGTTCTCTTTTTCGCAGGGTTTGAGCGCAGGGTCTTTGATTTGCTCGAGCAGCTGATGCAGCACTCGGTAATTTTCTAYGGCCACAGAGGTTTGAGGTTTGTCCAAGCTGCAGCAGGAACAGCAGTGTTTCACACACACACACACACACACACACACACACACGCAAAATATCCTTTTAAGAAGGCACTTTCCAAAGTGCTTTGAAAGCCCCCCGATAGGTAACGGAGCAGGATGCAGGTATTGCTGCAGATTCCTGCAGTGGCAAGGCCAGCAGGAATTCAATAATGCACAGTGAAAACAATAAATCCAGCAGGAATTACAGTGACTCTCAAAGCTCTAAAAGAAAAAAAAAAAAAAAAAAAAAAACCAAAAAAAAGCTTTTTTTTTTTTCTTTTGGTACAAAGCTCCTTAACACTGTGCTTGGAGAATCACTGGCAATAATAACAATATTCATAAGTCCAACACAAGAATCCATATTTCCACACCAAAAGACATCAGAGTATGAGGAGACMCCAGCAGAAGTTTTCTCACCAGCTGCCTTCATAACCCAGTGGAAATATCTACAACTCAATCTCATCCCAGTCAAATTGCAGATCAAAGGAAATACATTAGATTAATGAAAATGTCCAGAGTTTTGCTGGACCATGCCATACCTGTTAYTGAAATCTATGAATCAAATCAAGATGAGGCCTGCTTTGTGATGGAATATGAAATAGTTGTGTTTCTTGCACCAAAAGTAGTTAACAGGGAACCAAGCAGAACAGCAGTGTACACACAGCTGAAATGGCAATGAGGAGAAACATCATCTGGTTCTGTTACACAGGGGTTATAATCCAGAAATAGATAAACCAGACAAAAAAAACCAAAAAACAAAACAAAAAACAAACCAAAGCAACAACAACAAAAAGCAGCCTCAAACAAAAAAAAAAACCCAAAAAAAAAAAAAAAAAAAAAAAAAAAAAAAAAAAAAAAAA
>NW_026623527.1:800707-818580 GCF_030028575.1 Malurus melanocephalus
AGCCCGGCCAGACCCTCACTGAGCAGAGCCTTTCACTCCCTGTCTGCCCCTTTAGGGGTGAGCACAGTGCCTAAACAAGCTCTACATCATTCAGCCAGGTCCTCCTAATTCCCCAAAATCCCTGATGAGTTGAAGAATTCCCCAGCAGCCTGGTACTACTGCCAGAGCCCACCAAAACCAAAGCTCACCCTCACATGGCTTGGCCCCATCACTGAGGCGACCCTGCTCAGGATTCATCCAATGATCTAATTATTCCTGCTCAGGATTCATCCAGYAATCGAGGTATTCCTGATATTCCTGGTGTTGGCTCCCAGGTGTTAGACTGACAGGCAGGAAGGAATGCAAAATACATCTCTGCTTCCCCAAAAGCATCCAGAGCAAGCTAAAACAACCAAACTCTCTGAAATTCTGTGCATTAGAAATCTCTGGGTGATGGTGCAATGGGTATTTTGCAAAAGGGAAAAAAAAAATGTTCAAACAACAAAAGATTTTTTCTTCAAAATTTCAAAACTATGGAGGATGAGGAAGTTTTCCAACAAATTACACCGAATACAACTTTCTTGCAAGTTTTCCATGTGTTTATGGCATTTTGTTTTAAATAAGCATTTCAGGGGACACAGGAGAGGCTCAGACTAGACATTTGAAATCAGCGTTAGCCTCCAGAATGTGGGACACTCACAATGTAAATTGAATTCTACATCGTGGCATGTACAGCAGACAAATTAATTCRCACAGGTTACCTGCCTTCCAGCAGCTCCCCAGATTTTCATGGCCTGTGCAACACTTGAAAGGTTTGCTCCAGCCCACCTTCCCCCTGCTCTGCACTCAGATGATTCTGTTATATAGGTCAAATCCKCTGGCAGAAAAGACCCACATCTTTTTGTGAGATATATAAGGCCAGAGATGTTAACTTTTTAAAGCCCTACCAACCCCATGACAATTATTTCAATTTCTTGTAAAGGTCTTTAAATAGATCAGCTTAGTAAATGATTATGAGGCACTTTCCTGTTRAAAACCCTCTTTCCATGGTGAGCCAGGGCTGCTAATTCCCATTTTAAGGAAGCACCTGAAACCTGTGCCCCATTTCCTGGCAGCCAAACATCTCATTTTTCAGTGTCTGAAAAATGCACAGACAAATCTGCACATGCCCTGTGCTCACTAATGACACCAACCTTTCCCTGGAAAAACTGAATATTAATATCCTACTGGATAATAGTGATACCTACATTTTAATGATTTTCCATGTCAGCTGTTAAAAACTATTCACCTGTTTAACAGTGCACCCCCAGATTACACGGACACAGCTGAAGAAAAAATAAAATGAGCTTCAGAGGTTATAATTAAAGTAGAGGGCTTGAGAAAAAAGAGGACAGAAACAAAAAATATCTTAATGATCTGAACTTTCTAATCCCTCCAATACCATAATAAATATTAAATAATCTAACTACAAAATTCCTGTTAAACAGCTATGGAAATCAGAACATTTCTGAGCTTGAATCTGAGACATTAGGTTTTTTTTCCATTTTGTTTCCAATTCTGAATATTCTCCTATTAATGTTAGATGTGATTATTAATATGGATATTACATCTTCATGTAGCTTTTCAAAGCTGCACAACTTCTGATTTATTCCATGTAAGGCTCACATCATTCACATATTTTCATATTTTCTCATTAGGTAAGTTGTGAGCTCTCAATGGTCAAGGTGAAAGCTCTACTGAAAAAAGTACTTTCAAAAGAGGAAAAAATTAAATCTATTATGCATYCTGGAAAAATACTGTCAAGTTTTTCAAGAAACAAATATACAGATGGTCTGCTTTCTCCAGTGTAGTTGGGCATGTGAAGGGTACAAGTCCAAAGAGCTTTGGGTTGTGCAAAGCTACCTCATTTAATGTGAGACATTCTAAATACATTAATTGGTATGATATTGCCCAGGATAAACTGATATAAAATCTGTTATCACTTTGATCATGTACACAAACATCAAAATTAGCACAAGTGGAAGAGGAGCACTGCAAAATTAACAATGCATCTTTGCCCCCGATGTGTTCAAGCCACAATGAGCTTACTGAGTTTGAGCAATTAAAATAATTTGTTTATTGATGCTATTGGATTTGGACAGATATAAAGGAGGTAACAGGATCATAAAGGAATAGAGACAACCCAAAGTGATGCATTAAATCACCACAATCACAAAATTCAAGATCTGAAACTGGTAGGCATATAGGGGAATATGAATTATGACAGTGCTGAGCACAAAAAGCATTTGTGAATTGATAGGGAATGAAAATTTAAATAAAACCATTTCCTGGCCTGCTCAGCCATARCAATGTTCTTTTGTTTGTATTCTTTGTAATTTAGCTGCTTGACAACTTCATTCAACCTTCAGCAGCAAACACAGGTATTGATTATCTCTGAGCACCCTAATGGCTGCAGACTGGGACACAAACCATAAAAGCAGAGTTTCTGGTTACAAGTGAAATTATAGTTTGCCCTACAAGATTGCACAATAAATCAGAGAACAAATCAGCCAACACAGGGCTCTGGGGTCACCCAAGTGATGTTGACACATTACAATAATGAGAACTCGGAACACCTCATGCCCTATTGATTTTTAAGCTGAATCATTGCCACTGCAGGAGATTACAGGAGTGTGTACTGGAATCATGGCCCACGTGGGAGATGCTGATGAAAAACACAAACAATTGCACCAARATAGTTCTTTACCTGTATCTGTCATAACCCTTCTCTCTTTCTCCCTCCCCAAGGTCTCAGACTGCAACTCAATCAGCATTTAACTGCTTAACTGCCTCACTTTAAACAACTTGCCTATTTTCTTCTTTACCTACATTAATCATGTAGATACRTAATGTAGACTTGAAGTGACACTTGAAAACATCTCACAGAAATATCAGAAAACCGAGACCACAAGAAATACTTTTCAATGTTCCAAGCAGCTTTCCTGTTTTCACTCAGCATGAAATTATTCTGTGCTATCAAAACAATCCCAATAATMACCAGCTTATTTTCAATGCACGGTGGAGAATGCAATATGTGACCACCTAGAGCCTTGCCACCAGCTAAAGAACAAAATTGCTTCTCTTTTTTTGCTCCTTCTACTTCCACTTGATAGAGGAGAGAACCAAGAAGCTGTCAGAGAGGTGACCAGTGACACCAGATGATTGCAGCCCTGTCACGACAGAAGGAGCAGTTATAATTTGCACTGCAGCCAATTACTTGAGGAACACATCGTTTTGCTTAAGGGGAGAAAATAATACTCCATGATCCCTCCCAGCCAKAAGGGCTCTTGCTGCACCACAGAGGTGCAAGGAAAGAGAGAAACTATTTAACTAAAACCCCCACAGTAAATAAACTTTGAAGTTTGTGGATTATTCTTGTCAGTAAGTACTTCTTGAGCGCTGCAATGGTGTTCTGAATGAAGGCTAAATGTTCATCAGCTGTCAAGACACAAGAAAGAAAGGGGTAACTTGGACTAAGAGAAGGAATCACTCTGGGAAGAACGAGGTAACCTATGGCAAAGAGAAGAAACTTTTACCTCTCGGTGCACTTCCCAGTGAGAGGGATTAGACAGTTAAATATATCCTGAGGATTAGCTCCTGTTAGGCTCCTCAGAGATATGTTTTTAATCAGCAGCTCTGCACTTGGCATTTACTCCTTTAGGGAGGGGGGAAATGTTCAAATTATTTCTTCTTCCATTTGAAATTCAGTGCCATCAGCAAAGCTCCGAAGAAAGAGGGAACAGAAGGGCACAGAATCTCAATTTATGGAAGAGCCCCATCCTTACAGGTTCCTCTCCATTTTTCAGGTGCTTATCCTCAACCCAGTTTTCAGAGAGTTGTGATTCCTGACCTTGCCTGCAGTGTGGGTTCAGACAGAAGGGAGGAAGCAGCATCATCATCAGCAGCAGGGATGTTTTTAAAGGAATGCAGGTGTTTGTGTTTGTGCAGGTGTGTGAGGATGCAGCTGTGCACACACACACACACACACCCAGACTCTCTGCCACCACCACAGCAGCTGCAGGTTTTTTTTTGTTTTTTTTTTTGTTCTTCCCTCCTCCCCTTTTTCCCAGCAGGTGCCACAATTTTTCATTCTGTCCATGCTCAAACTGCTGCTCAAGCCTGGTCACTACACCTGAACTGGTCAATCCTCTGCCTGATCTTCCTTGGGAGAGCCCCTCAAACAGATGGGAACACATTTGGGGGAATGAGTGCCACAAACCAGCAGCCACAGCCAATATTAGTGGGGSAAAACCATCCCACCTCCTGTGCAGTCTGGGGGCTGCAGGCAAGTTAATCACCAGCAGAAAAACCCCACCACAGGGTAAGCTACCTGCCATGAAACCAGGCTTTTCTAGGAGGAAAAGTGAATCTTTCCCCTCTAATGATGCAGTRGGTTTTTGACAACTGGAAAATACCACTAAGAGATAATGAAATGAAGGAGGGGCTCGGTGTTTACAGAGAAAGGACAAACAGCAGTGAGTACAACAATAAAAATGATTGTCTGGAAGAAAGGTTGTAGGACTTTGTCACAGAGCASAGGACAGGAGGAACCCCACATTAGTTACCAAGTGAGCTGCTTTGGCTCCACCCTGGCTCTCAGGACACCATGAACTGCCACAAAGAGAAGCAAATCCCACTCAGGTTATTGGCATAATCTGTTACGACTGCATATGTCTCATATTTTATTTGTTTTATTTTCTATTAGATGTAACATTATATTCAGCATTCTCCTTGTAGTTCTATAACTTCTACAAAATCGGTATCAGCAAATGTAACAAATCCCAAAGTTCATTTTGCTAATATCAATCTTAATTAATGGCATGGTAGAATTCATTAGACAATCATTTTCACTGCAGTTGTTGCTGGGCAGCATTAGCATGCAATCATATCACCATTTACCATTTTTCATCAAAATAAAGGTCAAATAAGGGGGAATAGTCTATTGAGTAAGGAAAACCAATTTATTAATACTAAAAAAAAATAGCTTTAGGAATTTTTACCATGTAGGTAGCATATAAATATATGGACAATTAAAATGGCTATAAATGYATTATTAACATTTGTATTCTGAGAGAAATACAATGGGAAAGAGACGGAATTTTGACAAATAAACTATGCCAGCACAAAAAAACACTGCAATTTTTCTCCATTTTATCAGTAAGAGAAAGTCTCAGCGGCACCTTCATCCTTTGTAAACCTTATTTACAGTAAGTCAGGACCTTTGGCAGAGCACAACAACCACTGGCATGTGATTCCCTAGCAGGAACCTTGCCTGTAATTTGCAGTAACAACCACATCTGCTTCAGCTCCACAAAGTTTAGAATGGAAATTAGAATGAAAATTGTAGAAGAGGGTCCAAGAGAACATCCATGGCAATGCAAGAAGATTAAACTGGTTAAAAGACTACAAAATTCTCATACAAAACCCAGAGAAATAACACTAAGGCTGCTTATTTTTTGAAGGAAATAAAAAGCAGACTCAAATACCAACTACAGGGACAGAGAACGAGAAAATTCTATTCTCAGGGAAAAGGACATGGGAATATGCAAAGAAAATTAATAGAAAAGCAGAAGGACATCCCTCCTCCCACAGTTCCTACCTTTTAGAATCTTTTTTAAACACTGCATAATTGCAAGACTCATTTTTGTCAAAGATGCCTTGCCAAACCTGAATACCCAAGGAAATACCCAAGGAGTGTTCAAAAGGTAACTAAATCTTTATACCCTGATGACTGAAACCTGTTGTCTTGAGGATCAAACTCATCCCTGCAACATTAACAATCAAGGTAAAGCTGTTCCCAGTGCCCTGCTCTGCCAAAACCGAAATAGATATGAAATAAGCTCAAGTCTGAGCAAGGTGTCGTATTTCTCTGGGCCTGGTTCTTTGTCTTCATTTAGAGGTAACACTGAAGGTCTTGGAAACGCTTCTTGTTGACTGTTTAGTTAAAATTGAGGAGTTTTTTTAACTCTTCCCTTCTCAGTACTGAAGCAGGGCTGGGGTTTTCCTCTTTGCCACACGATGTCAGTGTTGCCGAGTAAAAATTGGATATTTGCATATTTATCGGGACTCAAATAAAAGTTCAGACATTTTGCTCCTTTAAGGCTATCAGGGGAMAGCTTAACAGAGCTGAGAGATGCCCCAGTGCAATCCATTCAAAACTTCCAGACTGCCTGGCTAAAAATGAAATGATGTTCCCAGTTAACACGGAATGACAGAAGTGTCAACACCAGAATCCTTCTGTTTGTTGTCTCCAGGGAATGTTGTCACTATAATWGTGTAATTCTCACTGTGTGAGAATAAATGTGTACATCTCACTGGCTTACATTTTTGAAGGCTGATGAAATTCAATCCAAGTTATAAATCTCGTGAAGCAAACAGATTATTAGGGGAAAACCCAAAAGTCTCATCAGCAGGTGATCAGTCCTGCCTCTCCCACACGGCTGGAGAATGCTGCCTGTTCAAACAGAGTAATTGGCCCCTCCAGCTGTGCCAGAGAACAGGATTTCGTAGCTGAATGGGGGAGGGAATTGTGCCACAACCTGCTCCCTAACCCTTCAGCACACAGCTTTTTCGAAGCTATCATTTTAAACCATAAAAATACGCTTCCTAGAAAATTCACAGTGCAGCTAAGGCACAATCTAATTCAATCCCTGCTCTCAGTCACCCAAACCTGGAGAGAGAATGGAGACCTGAAAATAACAGGATATCACTGTAAAATATATCCTTTATACCTTACAACTAAAATTCCAACTCTATAGATTTTTCAGAAGCAGATCTTTCTTGTTGCAATGCCACTGACAAAAGATTCAAAGTAACTTTTCTTGAACACTTGCTTTCTTTTTCATGTCTCAGTACCATTTTTCCCCCTGTAATCCCTTTGTATCTCTTACTAGCCCACACTGTGTCCCACATTCGGGGTATGGCAGGTTAAAAGTCACACTATGTCACCTTCTGACTTCAAACACGGCAATGTGATTCATTCTTCTGTGCAGCCACGAATAAAAATCCTTCCCAAATGGGGGATGGGGAGAAGGTACTGGCAAAGTTCAGCTCCTGTGTGTGTTTGAGGCTGTTTAATTTGCACTAAAAAGCCCAGCAGATGCATGAAACACTGCCTGAGGTCTAATGTATACACGGATGTACCCAGACAGAAGCTCAAAACTGTCAGAAACAAGAGCAGGAACGTGAAAAACCACAAAAGGTGGATGCAAACACCATTTTTCCTCGGTACGTCTGTCTCCCTCACCAGCTGCATTGACAGGCTTTTATTTTTTAGCATTTCTACACAAAAAGAAATTGGAAGAGAAATGCTAATGGTAAATATTGAAGATGATGGCCATGTTTTTTCAAATCCCTTGCCCACTTGTTCCAAGACACTGCTGTGTCTCGTGTCTTCCTCGTTACCGTTGCGTGGAGAACTTCCATGAACATACGTTTGTTCTCTTTCCCAGCACTTTGTTCTGTCACTGTGACAGATGGCTTTACACTGAAGCATATGAAAATATTAAATTCTTTATCAACCTGTTGAAGTCTGAAATGCCTGTAAGTAATAAGTGCCTTGGCAGCTCTTTCTGTAATACAGATATTACAGAATGCTGTTCAGTTCCTCCATATCAGTTTTCTATTTCCTACAGTCTGCTCTAACACTGCAGTTTTCTATGAACTTRATTAATAGTACCATTGTTTCATTCAAAATAATATCATTTCTGAGCAGAATATTATGTTTTACTATTTGTTTATCCAGAAGCTGTTGAAAAGAATTTTAAAAATTACRGTTAGACACAATAGGGGTTTGTGCTGGACCAAAAGGAGTGGGGAGGATGGTGGGACTTTGTTCCCTACTGTTCCTTCTCTAAGCACAGCAATTGGTGSAGCATTGTCTTCAGGATTTCAAAATCTCTAACACAATATTCTGYCCTATGCCAAACAATTGTTGTTGGYTCTAGTAAAACGATTTTAAAAAAMCTCAAAAAAMCAAAACCACAAAACATTGTGAAWAGAGGGTGTCCAGCACATTTACCCTTCTCACAATGCTCACATTGAATCAAGCAACTTCAATTTCAGCTGSTAAACTAAAATTCCCAAGACAAGGTCCACTGGTTAAGAACACAGCTTTTTAATTTGTATTATTTCCTCATCTGGGGCTTTTTTTGACAGGGGTTGCTGGTTCCTGACTGTGTAGAATGTGTAGAATACTACATGGAAAATAGCACAACAGAGCCTCTCTGGCCCCAAGGCACCCTTGCACATCTCATATAGTAAAAAAAGAAAAAAAAAGTCTCAACTCTTTTATGTTCGGTGTAATCAGCTTTTTATTAAAAAACTGTAATGCTATGTTATTAATAGAGGATGGGATAGTCTGCACAGTTCTCACATGAAAAAATTACTTTCTATTAATAAAGCAAAAATATATTCAAAATGTCTGTATTTTAAATTCTAMAGGCAATATTACAGGAATAAGGAGCTGTGCTATGTAATATAGATGTTATAAGAGGTTATACAGAACCAATCCTTCAAATGCATCAATTCCATCAGGCCTGTCTTGTCTCTCACTGGGAGGATTATTCAGAATTCAGAATTATTATCCAGAACTATGGATACAAACCAAGAGTTTTCTCAGAACTAAGTGACCAACTCCCGTCGAGCCTCTCCAGCAAGCAGAGGGTGAGAGATGAGACACCCCAAAAGGGAGCAGGGGCTGAAGGGGTGCTGCTCCTCAAAAAATAAACCTGGCCCAAAGGAAGATTTTACCAGAAACTTTGTAAAACTCCAGTATTTTCCAAACCTTGTTCCTAGGAAACACTCACAGTGTTGATTGAGTGCCTCACCTCACAGAGCTGTAACGGCAGCAGGTCAGATTCTGAGCTTGGGTTAAAAAAACCCCTCCTGGTAAGAACATGAGAAATCCACCTGCTGAATGCTTGGTATTTGAGAAGGATTTTCTGCTTTAGAAAACACAACAATGAGAACGAGTTCTGTCAGTTATAAATCAACTCTACAGAACATCTTTACTTGTGCAGCTGCATTTTTCTGGCATTTGCTTCCCAAACCTTTCCTAAAAGCCTCCAGTGATAGAAATCCCATAATCTTCCTAACTCAGCCAATTAAATATTAAGTGTTCTTACTGTCAGGAAGCCTTTCTAATGCCCAATCTAAACCTTCCTTTGTGTAATKTACACCCACAGCTTCCCATCCTACTCACTACAGCCACGGAAAGGAGCATGTCAATGCTGTTACATCCAATTACGTATCAGAATTGGTTTCTTTAAGCAGAAATGCAGTCTCGTGTCTGCAGGATTGAAAGATCAAATGAAGCATCTGTTACTAACTCAAGCTAGACCCAGGCACTTTCTAAACATGCAGGAAAAAAAAAAAAAAATTTCTCAGTGGAAAAAAGAAAAAAAAAAAAAAAAAAAAAAAAAAAAAAAAAAAAAAAAAAAAAAAAAAAAAAAAAAAAAAAAAAAAAAAAGAGAGAACTCCTTTTACAATGCCAAAATGAACCATGTCAAAGGTGTGCCGCTGTCTGGCTCTTTTCTCCCATGTTTCCAGTTTTCTTAAAACATGGGTGAAAGCTGTAAATTCATTAAAATAACTAAAATGGATTGATAGTTACCTAACCTTCCTCCYCTACATCCAGTGAGATAACTCTCTGAAAAAAAGCCCTGCTTGGATCCACTTAGAATTTCACAATCTTTTTTGCGTCACGGACACCAAGATTTGGGGGAATAAATGTGTACATCCTGCATGCCATCCTTAAAGATAATACCCCCTAAGAATCTCAGCTGCCTCATCCATCTTTGTCTCCTGTTATCTTAATGGGCAAAATGCCCTTGGCTCCTCCAGTGGTGCTAAAACCCGAAGGAAATGAGAACAGCCCMGTCCACCTTGCTCCTGAGAAGGCATGAGAAAATCTACCTGAGTCATACACTCGAGTTCACGATGAGCTGGAGTTTGTAGCCTCCACTTCTCTCATTCTCCTCCCCAGCCAAAGTCAAGCTGTGCACCAGCCAGTGACTCACACCCTATTATTTTATAATATTAGTCATTTAGTTGCTAATTACCAGAAAAAAACCTCACAAATTTATGGAATAGATTTGCATCATTTTCCACAGATGCAAATATATTTCAAAACAGCAGAAGCATTTTCCATTTTCTCCCTGTTGGGGGCTGAAATAACCCACTGCTCTCCAGATCCACCCCACTGTAACACAGGGGATGACATAGGCTGGAAGGAGCTCATCCAAGGATAGACATTAAGAAATTCTTGGATAAAGCCCGTTGAAGTGCTAAAGTGCTCAGGYAGGGTTCAATGCATCATCTCACAGCCCCTGAACCCACACCTGTCTCCTGAATCCTYGCATTTCCCCTCTCCCCACACTCACCCTGAGAGGTTGAACTGACAGGATCAATGGACAGAGCAAATAATCCAGAGAAATTCACTCTGAGAAAGAATGTGAGCCAAGAGCAGGCAGAGCTAATCAAGTCTTGAATGTATCAGCAGAACTTTATAACTTTTATCTTTTTACGAGACAGATGATCACCCACACATATCCACACTTCTATAAATTTGATATAGTAATAAAACTTTCTAGCAGACTTTGGCAAAATAAAAGAACTCATAACCTCTGTTGCAAAGAAGCCCAATAGCCAGCTAAGTGATCTCAAATGTCTAACATCATCTTGCAATAATCACTTTACAATCCTGATTATATTATAAATCATGGCTGATATTTGTCTTCCGATCGTGAGTTAAAGTATTTGAATGCAATGTTTTTATTTAAATGCAAAATGCTCAAAAAGCATTCTTTGATGGGGAAAAAATATTTCCAATCTAAATGGTAATCAGAAAAGGTTGAACCAAAATACAGAAATTAAAATGCCTGGGACAGAAAGCTGAGGTCTGAACCAGAAACTCTGTCATAAAAGACTGGCATAGGGAGTAGGCCGATCTTTTTTTCTTCAGGTCCCCTGAGAAAATGAGACACTGAGGTCATCTGCAGCATGGGAGATTTTCACTTGTCTAGCAAAAAAAAAAAAAAAAAATTCAAGACTGCTAAGCACTGAAAGAGGAAGTCTGGGGAGGTAAGGGACYTTCCATTCCTGACAGCAAAGATTAACTGGAGGTCAGTAATTAGCGATATTTGCATAGGTGCTCCTTGCAGGGAGCAGGGCTGCACTCAGTGGCATGGAAGAGTGTCCTCTGCACCACTGGTTTTGTGAATCTGCACTAATATTTAGACTGAAGCCTTTAAACTGACAAAAAAAACAAAAGTTGCACACGGTGTGTTGTACAGAAATGCCTCACTGTAACACCAGGATGGAGTTTTGTTCTGTGCTTGCTCAGTTATGTGTGGGCACAACTGAATGAAAGCAGAGCCACTGCCCTGCCTGCCCTCTGCACAGTGCCAGGGCTGAAATCTAATATTGAATTAGGAGAAACACACACAGACAGGCAGGATGCTTCTACTCATGAGAAGAAATGCCAGCATACAGACAGGCCTGAGCTTTACTCTGCTGTTCATTGTTCAGTACTTGCTGGTTGCTGCAGGAAGAGCTCACCACAGCTGGGCAGCACTCCCATTGTTTGCTGTTKGCACTTTTTCTTTTTTAAAGTTTGCTTCCTTTAGTTCCAACAAGCCTTGACCAGTGCAGTTTCTCCTCCTGCAGGACATGCAAGGATTTCACAGGAGCTCCGTCCCTGTGCCTGCTGCCCATCCCAAATAGCAGCATTCCCCTGGAGCTCTTTGTAAAGGTGGATTTTGTTGGTAATTCAGACTGTAACACAGCTCACAGCTGAGCTATCCTGTGACCCCAGCGCTCCTGCTCTGAAGAGCATCCTGGATTCAGAAGGGATGCAATCAGTGAGCCACAGCCACTGTAGGGAGCTGGTAAAACACTCTGTTCTCAAGATCAAAATTGGGCAAACAGAAGTTCTGCTAAGCTATAACATGACTGTGCTCAATTTGATTTACCAGTTCTCATAAAATCATAGAAACTTGTTTAAGAGACCATGACATCCTGAAAAYACAATTGGAAGTAAAGAAAATGTATTAAAATACCCAAAGCCATTCTCCCTCTAGTAAATACCTCTTCCTGTTGTGGCTCAGAGAAAGAACTAGGATAAGAAAAAGGCTCAAGATTTCAAATATATAAAAGTCAAAATGAAATTAAGTTGCTTCCCACAGCCTCTCTGTTGGTACAAAGTTCAGTCTGCCACGATTGGATTTGTGATTCTGCTGKCACTGGGAAAGCCTCACGACTGGAATGAAATGCTGTTTGAAAYGAGATCTGGTTTGGAGATGATTTTGCTCCCTGGCACAGCAGTGGCATCCTRCTTTCCCTGGTAGCTGTGAGGATTAGTGCAGGATTACAGCCTCATGCAGYGCTGCCCTAACTGGCAAGGTGGAAATGCAGGACATCCCATCGCTGCTCATCACACAGACCTCATCAGTAAATGCTTGTTTGGAAAAGGACAAAACTATTCCAATAAAAAAACATGAGATGATATTAATTTTCATTAGTCTTGCTGAATAGTCCAAAGGAAAAAACAAACCAAAAATGAGTGGTTTGAGATTATTGTGTGTCACAGCCAAAGGAAGAAGCTTCCCGTGCACACACAGCTGACAGCAGAGATATCCTTCTATCAAATGCAGCCCTTGCTCTTACACACACCACTTGTTGCTRTCACAGAGTGAAAGGGCAGGCCATGAAAAGCCAGAGGTGACCTGCTGTCCCCAGAGTCACAGCCCCAAGGACACGTCCTGGCAGAGAGGCAGAGCAKCTTTAAAAGGGTGAACACTTGATGCTGACAGGGAAACATAAAAATCCCACAGAACTGTACAGGAGTGGCCCAGGATGCTCCAGCAGGGCCTGATTTAATGCCCTGTTCTTAGAAGATTTGCTCCTCTGTGGCAGCAGCTCTTCAAAGACACCGAGRCTCATCTTAAACTCACACAATGCTGCTGTTTTTGTTAAGAGCATCAGGTAACGGCCCAAATTCTCAATGCYACGTGTGCCTCTCACCTCACCTGGCTGTGAGGGGTTTTTACAGTTAGAAAAGCCATTAGAGTCAGGTTAATTAGCAGCCACAAACAAGTCCTCATATGAGCCACAACTCATTTATCTGGAAAAACGATCAAACGCCATTCCTGGATTACTGTTAGTCATGGAATCAGAAAGGCCAACTTCAACAAGGAAAACATTTCGGTTAAAAAAGCCAGTCCAGAGAGCAGCACAGCACCAGCAGCACAATTCACAGATGCAAAGGGGTGGGAGGTTGCTCTCAGCATCTCCCATCACATTCCACCATAGGAGCAGCAAGCAGATCATCTCTGGATAGCTCTGATCAGGTTCAGGATGGCATTTTAGTCATTAATGCCCTGATTTACATCTGGTTATGTCTCTGCCCTTCTCTCCCCAGCTAAAACTGCAGTAAGTGGCAGACAGGAAACCTCTTCAAATTACTGAACAATACATAAGAACACAGGATTAARAAAAAARGRAAAACCAAAATGGATYGTCTGRTCTTCTGCAAGAAAATTTTRATTGRATTTCTAATCATCATTAGCAAAACCTTATAGTTAATACATACTAAGTATTGATTAAAAGATACTCTTTTATGAATTCCCAAATATGTCACCAGATTGTTTTYAATTATCTCTATGAAAATGCAGGTAATTAATGAGCCGCTGCTGAACTCTGGGTATCCTAAACAGAAGAAAATAACACTTAAATACACTTTGAAAATAAAAACACTTAAATAAAAACTGTGGGTGCAAATGTAAAGCAAGAGAATTTTCAAGAGTTTCTGAGGTATGGAGGTACACCTTGTTTTTGTGAACACCTGACAGAAAAGATCTTTTTGAAGCTTTTATGTCTCAAAAAAAAGTGCTGGAAGGATATTAAGTCAAGGCAGTAAAACTGGGCTTTTTGTCATGTTTAATTGCTTGGATTCATAACCTAGTTTTGCTGAATCTGGATGTTGCTGCTGACTCAAGCAGTTTCTCCATTTCAATACCTCACAAGAAGTTTGCACGTCTGCGAGACTAAAGCATTTTTTGAAATATCCCTGACCATCAGTGAAATTTCACTCCACAGAAGCCTCGTTGCTGTGCATAAAATCTGTAATTAACTACAGAACGAGAAAAAAAAAAGTCTCTGATTGCAACCTGGTGAAGGGAGCCATACTGTGCTTCATTTTCAAAGACAACAGAGGGAAATCACAGCCTCTGCAATTTAGCACGGGCAGGTGAAATGAAAAGCACAACAGGCACGCTGGAGACAAACAAAGCTGAAATGCTGGCACTTCTGCCAATCCCCCAAAGCAAACACGTCCTCACGCTGCCCACACCCAAGTTCAGGCAAGGTAAAAGCGCTGAGTGCACAAAGTCACCCAAGACAGCAGCTTTGCCATGCTCCTTAACAACTCCACTGGATACCTTCAAAATAAAATACAAATAAAATGAAAAGAAAAATACTTATTCCTCCAGACAGAGAACTCCATGGCTGCCACGACAAATTTAGAAGGAAGTGCCACCAGAGGAGAGTTTTGGCAGTGGCACATTTATTTCTTTTCACTGTCTGGTGYTGCAATCCCAAAGCATTTGAATTTTAAATAAAAGATATTTATGATGCACCCTTTTAAAGATGCCCTGCCCTTCTCTCCCAGCTGGTGGATCTGTACTTTGGGCACTTCTTGTGTTTGAAAAGGCATCCCTGGGCACAGCCATCAGCTGTAGATCAGAGTATTCCCTGATTTCCTCATCTCCTCACATTCCAAGACAACACCAAAAGCAGATTCAGCTGTTCTAAGCTGATTTGAAAATATACCTATTATGGCACAATAATAGTTTCAAAACTTTATCCTCATGTAAAGTAAATGCAATTCAAAAGTTATGCTTAGTTCCTGGGAGATCCCAGGAATTATAAATTATAAATTATACCCCAATCTTGAAATAGACAGTAACCCCCCAAAAAAACTGAAAAACTACTTGAAATAATCAAGGCCCTCTGAAGTCTTTGTTCTCATCTCTAAACCCTACAAAGATACAATCCTGTGGCATAAACGTTTCAACAAAAACACCAAAATCCCCATCACTGGTCTACTGAAAGCTTGACTTCTGTAGCTTGATTTTTACTAAGSAGTTAAAAATAATTCTTTTTMRCAYRTTGCTTGCTTAAATTAAAATATGAMGTAAACTTCAGGCAAGATATTTTGTATGGTTAAAATTCCCTACCCATTTTTCCCCCARGTTACTTTTCATGGTACTTTTTCACTATTACTAACACAATAACTTAAAATCATGAATTGACCACATTTCTCTCCCTTCTCCTTTTTAATCTGTGCTTCATTTACCATTTTTTTCATATTTATCTTAATAAATAYAAATTTTAATAGCAATATTTTTCCTTACAAAAGGAAAAGCCCAAAGTTCCAGTATTATTCTTGAGAACATTTTTCTAGACCTTTTCTAGCATTTCAAATACCACAAGACTCATTACTTGAAAAATCAATTTGTTGAATCAACTTGTTCCTGGAAAAGTTTCCTGGTTCATGAGCAAAACTGAATCCAAAGTGAAAATTTTACTAAAAARTAAAATAAAATTGAGCAATTCCATTATAATGATGCTACTGAAGGAACTGGTTTGGAGTGAGAAAGAGTGAATGTAACACCTTGTCAGGTAAATAAAGGTGCTTCATCCACCTAGTGTTGAGTTTTCTGATTTCAAATATTTACTCRGGTAGGAGTAGGTAAGAATACAAAGCTCAAACTTCCTAAAACTGTGCCTGGAAAGGGATCTGATGACGTGAACTGACACTCACTGAGGTATGGGGGTGTTGGATGTTGAGGGGCACTGATTGAATGGAGCTCACATCTCCCAGAGCAGGCAAAGGGAAGGGGAGCTTTTGTGTGTTCACAGCATCTCAAGAAATTTACTGCTTTAGGAATAAAAACTCCAAAGCAGATAATCAAATCCCTCCCAGATCCATAGATTTAATGGCAGTAAAGCTGATGATTGACAGACACTACCCAGGCAGTCACAGAGGAGCCCCTGTAAAGGATTAAAAAAAAAAAAAAAAAAAAAAAAAAAAAACCAAAAAAAACCCAAAAAAACCCAAACGTAAAGTCCACTTTTTTTTTTTCATTAAATGATTCAAAACTGAAACCAGTAATTCCACACAGCACCACTGCTCTTGCTGTAGACAAGGGTATGCTGTTCATTGAGTAGCAGCTTTGCTCACTGTCCAACCTTCCTTGTACATTCAAAAACCACATCAGAAACAGGAGCATTAAATGTCTTAGAAAAAACCTACAGTGTATGGTGAGAATACCAAGACACTCAAACTTTAAACATGTCTGCTGCTCYACTTTAGAAATGCATATGGAACCAATGTGGCGTGCAAACTGATTTTTCTAAATATTTCATAAGCAAAAACAAATGCAAACTTTATATCCAACACTTACATAAATCCTAAATACTTCTGTATTATACCAAAGTCCTTGTCACCACACAAGTGATAATACAAAGGCTGTTTTGGAACTTATTCAGTTCCTGAGTGTCCATCAAAATAAAATACCTGAGGTGGAATTTAACATATGGTCCTGGAAGCAATGTGATTTTACGGTGTCTGAACTGCAGAGCCCAGCCTTCCACTACTGGGCTGTGCCAGAGTCTCCTCCATGCGACAGCAAGTCTTTCAAAAACATTATACCCCTATTAAGAATCTAGAAGAGATTTTTTTTTTTTTTTTTTTAAGCCAGAGAAATTCACCTTCCCCACTCCCCCTTTTGCACATGTTGAAGTGTGTGGGTTTTTGAAAGGAAGAAAATTGCTAAAGTCATTCAAAGTATTTAAATTACTTTGCAATTATATCCAGCTGGCAACTGATAGGCATTTTTAAACCCCACTCTTTCATACACTGTTCCTGCTTTTTTTCAGTGCAAACACATATAAATGGATTGTTAGACAAAATTACCTGTATGTTTAAATTGTATTTATTAACAAAACGCTGCTGCTGTTATATCCCATGCATTTTAACAAGTACAGTAATAAAACCTTCAAAWACTCATAAATTGTGTTTTCTGAGATCAGTACTTTATTCTGGTGACRCACAGGGACCCTAAAGTTAAACAGGCGACCGGGCTGGGCAGGAATCCTGTAACCTGAAAGGCAATAATGCACCTGACAAAACCCCTCCTAATGAGAGTCCTGCTRTATTTCATAGAAATTCTAATACATATTCTATCCACAGAAGATGAAGTTCGCTTAAACTCGAGCCGAGCACGGAGGGAGGACGGATGATCCCCCCGCACCCCGTTTTGTGTCGGCACCTGGCCGCGGAGCGCTCGCACACGCACGGACACACTGCCAGAGCCGGGAGGCAGCAGGGCACAGCGCGGCGGCACGGCTGGCTTTGTGCACGGGGCACCTTGGCTCGGACCCCGCGGTGTCCATCAGTCCGTCCGTCCGTCCGTCCATCCATCCATCCATCCATCCATCCATCCGTCCATCCGTCCATCCGTCCATCCTCCGTGCCTGAGCCCACAAGCGCCCGGCAGACACCCCCCGCACCCCTCATTCGGCCGGTATCCCCAAATCCCCTCACCTGCCCGCTATCCCCGCACCCTGCACCCTTCACCCGGCCGGCACCCCCGCACCCCTCACCTGGCCAGCATTCCCTGCACCCCTCACCTGGCCGGCAACCCCAAATTCCCTCACCTGCCCGGTACCCTCGCACCCCACACCCCTCACCCGGCCGGTATCCCCAAATTCCCTCACTTGCCCGCCCCCCTCACCCCTCACCTGTCCGATCCCCCCTCACCTGTCCGGCTCCCCTCACCCCTCACATGCCC
>NW_026623527.1:818644-839675 GCF_030028575.1 Malurus melanocephalus
CCCCTCACCCCTCACCTGTGTCCGGCAGCCCCTCACGCCCCCGCCTCGCCGCGGGCAGTCCCCTGGGCCGCCCCAGCCCCGCAGCCCTCAGGCCGGGTTACCCGGCCCTGCCGGCGGGCACAGCCGGGGCTCGGGGCGCTCCCGGCGCAGGCACCGCTCGGATCCCGCCCTCCCCCGGCCCGGATCTCCCGGAGCCGCCGCTGCCTTACCTGAAGGGCATCTCCCACTCCTGCGATCAGCTGCCACGGTTTCATGGTCGGCGGCGATGCCGGTGAGGCGCCGGGCGGAGCCGGGGGGAGCCGGGGGGCCCCGGCCGGCCCTGCAGCCCCCGGACCCCGGGCAGCATCCACCGCCCCTCACGGGCACGGCCGGCCCCGGCAGCCGCGAGTCTCCCTGTCCGTGTCCCTGTCCCTGTCCGTGTCCCTGTCCCTGTCCGTGTCCCTCTCCCTCTCTCTCTCCCTGTTCCTGCCCCGCTCCCCGCTCGGCTCCGGGCGGAGGCAGCTCCAGGCGCGGATCGGTCGCGTTTCCGATGTCTCCCGCTACCCCGGCATCACCCCCAGCGTCCGTGGGACAGTGTTGGTGACTTTGGATCCGCTGCCTTCGGGAGAAGCGAGAGCCCCCGGCGGTGCCCGCGCTCCCCCGGCCGCCTGACGGGCTCGGCGGTGCGGGCGCTCGGCGGAGCCGTTCTCTTGTGCTCGGAGATGAGAGCAGCTCCACGCTGGCTTAGCTAAAAACCACAGCCTTGTGGGAAAGGAAGGTGGGCACCGGAGAGCAGATTGCACTCAATAATTCATTTATGGASTGGCTTAATGGAAGGGAGAAATATTAGCTGCTTATTAAGACATCAGACGCGATGCTAAAGTTTGTTGGGGTTYGCTGTTGGGATCAATACTATCTAAACAAAACAGTTAACGTTTGGATTAAACGATGATTAATTTCTTGTGAAATTCTGAATTTGTTTTAGAATAATACTGCAGACTAAGTTATTTTTAGGACAAAGACCGGTTGGAACTGAAAGAAAACCTGAACATCTTCCACATGAGATGGCAGCAATTAACCCATTTGTGGAGCAGAGAAAAAAAAAAAAAGTTTCAGATAAACATTAAAAACTGATGCCTTTCACTACACAAAAGCATTGCTTATGCCCTACCAAATGAGATGCTATTTCGAAGTACATCTATTTATGCAACTGAAGTTGCAATCTGTAAACAACCACTTGTACTCTATTGAAAAATCCTACAGATGCTGCTCAGACTTCTCTAATTCTGTAAAATGAATTTTCACACCACACATACACTAGTTCTCCCATAAAAAATACAAAAAGCTTATTAAAACATCTTTCAATATTCATCACTATTCTGCAATCAAAAATGGGAGYTACAATCTGATCTCTTGGAAAAGAACTTATATCAACCATTTCCTTTCTGTAAACAAGTCAAAGACTTTTCACCCATGTTTGGCAGGAGAGATGAGACAAGGTTTAACAATGTTCTTTGAAAAGTTAACATAGAGAAAATATTATTAGATTCAGACTGTGATCTCATAAGGTTTTCCTCATTTTGAAGTTTTTATTGTAGCCATGCTCACCTTATTACCCAAAGGGAAAAGAAAACCATCTACCTAAACAGACTATGGGACCATGAAGGCATCTTAATCATAATAAAGGAAAGTGTATAATTTAAAAAGAGAATTTTACAAGGGTTGGCCTGACCACTGGGCTTAATAGCCAGAACATCTCAGAGCTCACACTGCCTCATCGTGCTGCCTTGACCACATTATTCATCACTTCAGTTCTCCCACTTGTAAAATTAGAATAATACGACTTGCAGTGTCTCCCATCTCTGACTTCTCAGGAGGKCTCGGAGGATTAATGACCCTACAATGCTCTGAGAATGAATAAACACTGACTGCTAAGGCAGGGCTAATATGTTTCAGAGCATTAAAGTACCGAAATGCTAAAAATTCCAATTAAACCACCTGTGTGTCTAAACACGGGTGAAATAAAATGCAGGGATTACTAAAATAACATCCTCTACCACTTACAATCAACAAAATACTATGGGCTGGCTTATTAGCTCTGTTATTTAACTCTGATTTTTACCATATTTTCCTAGCACAAAGCTCAGTTCCATTACAAATGGCAGCAGCAGCAATTARCACTGCTAATTTACAAAACCAGGCTGTCCAGGACAAGGCCACTTAGAGTCCAAGCAGTCAGAAAACATCACCATTACCCCTGGCCTGTTGTTTGGAGCCTTTGCAGCACATATGGGCATTCAATCAGAAGACCTGCCATTCTGGCAGATGCTGCCYGTGGTCCTCAGTGCTGCTCTTCAGAGGTCCCCTTGCTTTAGTAAAGTAATGAAAAAGAGTTTTGACCAACTAATTATCTCATTAGCAAAAAATAAGGGGGGCASGGGGAATCACTGGCTAGGCTGAACCAGCTGCATCACTCACAGAGTTGTGACAACGAGGRAAGTCAAAATAATGGTCTGAATTCCTCTGTCCAACTCAGAAAAAAAAAAAAGAACTGTAAATTCATGTTTTGGTCTRTAGAAATAGTTGTCTTGAATAAACAATCTTTTCAAGTTATACATTCCTTTTCACCACTCTAAATGGTGGATAACTGTTGTTCTTCCATCTCACAGCTGAACAAGAGATGAAATGTGTGAAATGCTCTAATGGTCAGCTAGAACAGGGCTGGTCCTTGAGCCACTGCACAGAACTGGGCTGCCATCCCCTTTTTGGACAGCATGGGTACTCCAGCAGCTCTGTGTGGAACCAGACCCACTGGAACACCAAAACCAAGAGTGAAGTGACCTGAAGGATGAGCAAGAGCCTGAGTGGAGAATCACAGCAGAGCAGAGCAGGGCCTTGCCGTGGCTATGATCTTCTCACACACATTTCCCACCATGGGCAAGGCATCTCCTGAACCTTTGTCCTTGCCACTACACTTGCAGGGACAAACCTTAAATAACTGAAATATTCCTGTGATGGCAGCAGCTGTTGAAGTTTCAGTAATTCCAGATTTCTATCTTTTTTACTGGAGACCTTCAAGCAAATATTTTCAATGTATTTATTGAATAATACAGATGAGTGCCATCATATTACATCTCATGGCACATCAAAAGTTCTAAATAAATTTAGTGGCTTATCATCCYTCACATCTTTTTTCTCCTTAAAAAAATAAAGGAGTGTTTTTCTTCTGAATTCTCCAATTGACAAAGAAAATAATTTCACAGAGAAGGAGACCAAAGCAACTAACTGTAAAATGTGTGCCTTTTAGTGAATGGTGCAGCTGGAGGGTTTTTTAAACTCATCCAAAGGTACATGTGTCACACTAGAAAGCTTCCAGCTCAAAGTCTTCARTGTGCAACTGATTTAATCATAATTTCCTGAACTAAGTTTCTGTGCTGTGGGAACCATTAAAAACCAACATAACCACTGAAGGAAAATGAATACTGGTAAAATCCAAGGTTATTCTGYACCTGTAGAGTTTTTAAAGTACTTTTACTACAGGACAGTGAGATGTGGTTTAATCTTTAATGCAGCTCCATGTCCAACACATGGGGGCTCTCCCTGCCTGATGGATTCCTKCTGGAATGGTTCCTTCCTGCACCACGCAGGGGAAGCCTGATGAAGCATATTCRGATGGAAAAGTGGCATGTGATTTATCTGAAAAGGGCTGCAGTTTTATGCCAAAAAGGTTTGTGGTTACAGGGTGCGAGTCTGGGAAAGACAATCAACATGTTTAAAAAAAATCCAACATCCATCAGAGGTCACAAACCCCCAAAAAATCAACCAAAGTTCAAGGAAACCTCCATGAGAATGCATAATGTTAACTGATGCTAAACACTATCTTTTGGAGAGAATCTAAATGATGATGATTTTAAACCTGAACTATCAAAATAAGGACCATCAGAAAACAAAAGCTTTTCCTCTAMCAAGCAGAATTTTAAAATGTTCTCCAGGGGCTGGATCCTGCATCACCCATGATCTTGCTCAGCTCACAATGAGATTAATTACAAAAGTACACCAAAAATAAGTTGATTTAGTATTAGACCTACGTAAGAGACGCCCCCCCCCCAAAAAAAAAACAGTGATTTGAAATACCAGGTGTTTTCAGAAGTAATTTTTCTGTCTATTCAAAATGTCACTACTTTTCTTTAGTCAACTGCTCACAAGTAGCCTCTATAAAGAATTTTTAAATGTCAATACACTGATCTGAACTGCATTATGAGGTGGTGTTACCTTATCCCAAGGAAGTTTATTTGCTATTGATGTCCCCAGTCTCTTTGGAATGCTCTGGTTCTGATTCAGCTGTTCATACAATTAGAGTAGTTCACAAACGATTAACGTTGCAAACGTCCAAAGGCACTTTCACACTCTTACTGTAAYACTAGGTGCCAAAGTTTGCAACTCATTAAATGAAAATTTTATTTGTTACATTTTGACATCAAAATCATGCCTAATTTCATTCACAAACAAGAAATCAAACACCATCAATAAACTAGTAAGGTAACATAATTTTGGTGCAACTAAACTAGTACTGCTCTAATAAATGTTACTTCAAACATTGCTCCAAAGAGAAGTTTCTTGCATCAATGCTATGACAACTGCCATAAAAATAACCAGTCATGCCTGTATTCACCCACCCTATAAAGAGCCCAAAATGCATCTTCCACAGGATACCGAGTTTTTGCACGGCCACTGCTGCTTAGGAGGTCATGTTCAAAAAAGAATTCCTTATCTGAAGCCTTAAAATAAAGCAAAGTTTCTGAAGATGCACCAAATGGAGTAAAAAAATCTGTAATCTGATTTTTGTCAAGCACAAGGGAAGCACCAGACACCATCTACCAGCAGCTTTCACTTTCAGGCTGTTGACTCTTTTTTTTTGAGCTGGTTGCAAAGTTGAACGTGAAACAGAAGGTAACGACACATCGACCAACGTGAAGGAGAAACAGGTCCCTGAAAAGTCTCGAGGCAAAATAATTCCTTCTGTGCTTATACATATTCACAGCCCTGTTGAAATGCTGAAGTAGTCCCAGGAATTTGCATTCCTCAGGCATTTCCACAGGAGCAAGGATTACTGGTTAAGGCTGAAACGTGGACTTCAGCATTTCACTCTGTATGTCCTTCAAAGGTAATCTGCTTTTAGATGTTATTCCTAAATAAATTACAGTTTCCTGTTTAGTAATTAGAAAACACAACTTTTTACTGTGTTGTGAATCCAAAATGTCTTCCAGTTCTGCTTTTTTTTTTTTATTTCTCAGAGTATTACTGCAAATCGTTCCCTCAATAAAACTGCAAAAGGTTAATTTGTCTACAGAGCCCCAAGAGCAGGAAAACACAGATGGGACAATGCTCACCACACCAGTCTGAGGGAAAGTGTCAAAACACAATGGAAAACACCTAAAAAAMCTGGAAGCTGCAATTGCTTCCCTTGGGACATCAAACTGTGCAAGGTGATCCCTTCAGATGATAGAGCACAGCCTGTGCCATGGAACAGGGACTCCAAATGCTGCTCAGAACATCAAATACAGCCAAGAGAAAACATTTCCCAATCTGGATCACAGCTGGAAGCACTGAGGGAACCCTGAGCCCTCCACCTGCCATCCCTAGAGGGTCACACACCCAGAGGAGCTGGGATTTAGAGCTTGCACTCTGCCTCCTAAATAAAGCACAATGAGCACAACCCCCCATGAGACTGGTGTGAGTCTGACACATGCCTGTACCTTAACATGGCCATCTGAGCAAAGCAAACAGAAGGACAGGGTGCAGAGATTTGTAGAATTTTTTTTAGCCCAGAAAGTGGGCAGAGAAATCCTCCTGTGCAACTCTGTGAGATGGATGGCGGTATTATTCTGTTGAGAAAAGGGGTAGCTGCCTATTTTTTATTCCTAATTAATGACAAACCTTTATTTTGCAGCTGCATTTATTTTTACTCAACCTATTTTCATTTGCAGTTGCTCTCCAGATTGCAGAACAGACCAATGAGACTTTTACCCCTGGTTTTAGATGCAGAGTGTGTACACATCCTACTAAAGCGAGTGCAAAGATTGAAATATCTTTATAAACACAGGATATAAAGCACCGCAGGGATGGTTACCTGAGATACTTTAAACATATTTTCATCACTTAATATAAAACAATCACACAAATGCCACCAGCTTGCGCCCTATCAGGTAGGAGGCAGAGGTTGGGATCACTTCCAGGTGTTTTTTGGGGACCTTCTCTCCTTTTCCAAGTCCTGTTGGCACAGAGAATGTCACAGCTTGTGGATGCAAGCAGCCACTTGCTCCTGCTCATCTGTGGCGCAGCACCATTGACTAATTAATTTTTTTAAGTATTCARGATGTGACACATATATGGGACTGAATCCAGATTAGCATTACAATCATCACAAAGCTTTTGTGGCCTCCAGTTCGTCTTCTCGCAGCGAAGTTTCCTTTAATGTGCAAATGAACGATGCCACCACGTATCTGGAAATAAACAGGCTCATCGTGATCACGRCTTGTGCCATGCACAGGCATCCAGGCTTATATGAACAGCACACAGCAGATAAATAAAAGCAGATAAATAAAAATTTAATGCCCAACAGAGTGCCACAGCCTGATCCACTGCCACAGCAGGGGCACACCGGAGCAGTGTTGGGAGAATCTCCCTCCCCTCAAGTGTTTCTGGATTGAAGTYGTTTTCAGGAATTGGACAGGCTGTTATAAAGAGAGAGTGTTTGCCAAAATGAGCAAAAAGAGAGCAAAAGGGACATGAAATTGTCTCAGAACTTCAAAGCCAGCAAGAGCTGAGTGAGAGAATCAGAGGAGAGATGGCCCAGGCAACAAAATCCAAAGCTAGTGGGGACACAGGGAGGCCAAGGATGATGTGCTCAAAACCCTGGAAGTAACCGCTAAGTAAAGGTGGACGTAATCATCGATTTTTTCCCCTTTCTTTTTAATTTTTTTTTTTTTTTACTTTTCAATTATTGAGATTAACTAAATCAACGAGTCTGGAGTCACTTCACACATCACAGGTCCCGCTTCACACACCACAAAAGGGCCAGCATGTCCTACAGGAACAAATCCCTTACTGATTGTGGGSAGGCCCTGGCACAGGGTGCCCAGAGAAGCTGTGGCTGCCCCTGGATCCCTGGCAGTGCCCAAGGCCAGGCTGGACATTGGRGCTGGGAGYRACCTGGGACAGTGGAAGGTGTTCCTGCCCATGGCTGGGGTGGCACTGGGTKATTTTTAARGTCCCTTCCCACCCAAACCATTCCATRATTTTGAAATTCATGYGCTGTGGCAAAAAGGGCTGYTCCTGGTAGCTGTTGGTAAACAAACACATTCCTGACAGGATCCTCAGTGYCAGGACAGTTAATTATAGGGCTTGSTTTGTAGTGAGATGCAAAACACRGTTCAGAAATAGATGATCCTTCAGAAGGATCGAGGGAGATCAATGCTAAGTTTGTCATCGATCAAGGAATGCACACAGGCTATTTTATATCAACATCTACATATGATGTTTCCAAGAATAATGAATGCACAATGCTTTAAAAACAAATTTCACACATTTTTCTSACAAAACGAGGACTCGTGGTGTTAATTCTAGCAGTTTCAATCGGATTTGGTACGGTTGGAAATGCAAGGGGAAATCTGCAGCAATCAGGATGTGACACTCATTAACACTTCCACAAAATACCCGCTGGATTTGCATAAACCCTGCAAAGATTCATTGGTGAATCTTTAATATGAGATTTCCYTTGGTTTTACTCCTCATCCAGCTCCATTTGCCCTCCCTCTCTCCTCTCCCCTGCCAGCAAGAGCTGCTGTAAACACTTCGCAACAAAGCAAAATAAAACGCACTGAAAAACTAAAATATACTTGTAATTACCCAAAAGCCTATATAATTGCATATATAATTTCACAAACTGCAAATACTTCTCCACAAGTTGTTCTGTGAGGGAGAGAAATACTAATTGGATACAATGGCTTGATAGAGTGGCACTCCAAGTCACTTAATAAATCTGGAGATGCACAGGCAAGTTCTTTAATGACCTGTGTATAAAAGCCATCCATGGCCCAGCCTGCAGACAGCACGGTGTTTGCATGCAAAGCAGCGTGGAAAGAGTCTGAAAAATGGAGAAACCACCAAGGCTGCAAAAACTTTCYGGTTCTGACACAGAAATTTTAAGCAAATGACTCTGTTATGGGAGATAATTCTTGCTGTGCCCAACATCATAAGCATGGCAATAAATTAAAATGTAAATAAATAAATCTGAGTCATTTAAGGCTTCTTTGAGGAAGACAACCTCCTCAAGAGTCAATATTTACCAGGAGTTTTCAGCTGAACTCTCCAGTTACTATTGGAYTACACTGATTACATCAAGGTAGGCTATTACAGCAGACAATCTGATATAAAATGGGAAGTTCCCAATTAAAAAAAGGTGTTTTTCTCTTTTGAACTCTTAAAAAAAAATTACCCGATTAAAAAATTCTCATGGAAACTCATTCTGCTGATAAAAATGTTTTTTGGTTCCTTTGGTTTTAACTAGAAATCTTCTACAAGAATGGTTACGAGTTCAGCATTGACGATAAATTTAAGTAAATTTAGTATAAGATTCTGAATTTTCAATTCAATTCAGTTCTTCTCCCTGTCCTAAATTCCTGCAGACATAAGTGACATTTAATTTCTGGTGTGCTATAGTCCAACCATTTCTGCTGCAGCCTAAGCTTTGAACTGATTTGAACTGTGTGCATATAACCGTACGGCTGTGCAGACAATAGATTATTTCATTTTCTTGCATTTTTTGGCCAAATTTATTGACTGAGAGGCTGACTTCATTGCTCCTACTCAACACATCGTTATCTCTGATATCCCACGAGCACAGGGGAGAATTTTCTAAAAGGAAAATACAACCCAAGCATTAGGGCCGGATACATTCCTGTGTTTTATTTCTGGTTAAACTCCCAGGCTCAGATCACCTTTATGTCTTGTTCTCCACTGAGTAATGGAACCAGGCTGGGGAGAAAAATGGATATAAGTGGTTTTATTTGTCTTGTGGAAGCTTTTTAAAGATAAATTAGAACATCAGAGCTCAGATTTTTTTTTTCCTGCTGAACAACTGTGGATTGTGCTGAGGTCACTTGAAGTGTAAATACTCTGAGCACTTTTCATTTGGGTCTTCTTATTAAAAATAAAGAAGTAATCTCAAAGTGGGACAATTTTTTTTGTTACGGTTTAGAGAACAGAGTTCTCATTCCAACACTTTAATACTCCCAAAGCACAACTGATCACAAAGCAACAGCAGATCCTGGTAAGGAAAAACTCAGAAATTTCTCTCTAACTCAGAATTACCCATTTCAAAAGCTTACTCATCACAAAGCTATTTGCACCCATTAAAAAAGTACAAAACTTGTGAGATAATTTCAGCCTTCACAATAGAACATCCTCTGTGCCATTCCTCAAGGAATTCTCCTTGCTGGATTCACCAGTGGACGGTCAAAGACAGCAAAGCCCTCTGGTGTTCCCTGGTTCAAAACTGCAAGGGTTCCACCCAAAACTGTAGAGTAAGAAAATGAATAAATAAAAATAAATAAATAGAAAAAGGCATTAGAAGCTTTCAGAGGGTAATAATGACATGTGAACTCCTGACCCTGTGATTGAAGTGGTGGTCATTATTGGACAACCACTGGGAAAATAAGCTGTTAGAAAATAGGAAGTCTTTACTTTTATTTCACTAATTCAGATGGCACAATAATGACTCTTTCCAACGTGATTTCTCCAAGCTGTCATACACGGTTCACTGGAGGCGAGGAAAACAAGCTCAGGAGATATTTCACTTCTCACTGCTCTGTCTGAGCGGCAGGAATCTGAGATAAAACACGTGCATGCCTCACTGTTCCTGGCCAGAGAGCGATGTAAAACTCACATGAACAGCCCCTTTCTGCCTTGCAGGGAGTGGGGAGAAATAAATCTCAGAATGGAAAAAAAAAAAAAAAAAAAAAAAAGAAAAAAAAAAAAAAAAAAAAAAAACCCAAAACAAAAAACCATGAATTTGTGTGTCCTGCGGCTTCATAGCCCCCTGTGCCTGGGGGTCAAGAGGGCAGGGTGCACAGCAACACAGGAATTACTGCAGTGTGGATAAAATACATTTCTGGGATTATAAGGTGATTTTTGTTGGTTTTTTTGGTTTGGTTTTTTTGGTTGGTTTTTTTTTGCTTTTGGTTTTTTTTTTTTTTTTTTTTGGCACTCATCCCTCGTTGTCTGCAGCAGTTGCATCAAACTTGGAAACCGGGTGCCAGAAATTCAGCCCTGAGGGATCTGGACTGGTATGAATTTCTTAAAACTCTGGCAACAAGGCAGAACAGAGCAGCTATTCTGCAGGCTGCCAGACTGCCCTGGACACACGGAGTGAGGCTGGAGGATGTGCTGGCAGGCAGCTGGAGCTCCGTGCTCTGACAGCCGCCAAAATCCTCCCAGGACTGCCCCCGGGGCTCACAAAGGGGAGGGAGATGGAAATTCTGATTTCTCAGGTACAATGTGGGCCATCACCAGCCCTTCTGCCCTCTGGAAATGGGGCAGGAAATGAAATAATTCRTTATTTGTGCACGGAGAGCTCTTCAGGCTGATACTGGGACAAAGACATGAGTCCAGCACGGGGCAGGAGGTGGCACTGAAGGAAAGAYCAGACTCCAAATGAGGAAACGGTGAATTCCATTTTCATCACGACACTATGCCCACATCCCTGCCCCAGACACCAGCTTCACCAAAMACCCTTTCCCAGAGATCAGGCTCCTTTTTAAAACCACACAAAATCTCAACACTGTCATCTCATTCTAGTGTCCAYGGTTTTCCCCTCCTGATTTTGGAATTATTGTCCCCACCAAATGCCACCAACTCCTAACATGTTCACAGGTCCATACAACTTCATGGCCTTTGCTCTCTTCTCTTAAAAAAAAACAAAACCTCAATCCCCCCATTCATAAAATAAATTAAAAAGCTATAAACCACTATTAAGTGTTAATTTTATCTGGAAAACAAAATGGCATTCACACTCAGAGCAACAGAGAAGGAAAACAGTGATAATTCAGGACACAAGTCAGGGCAACATGTTCCACACTGACTTCAACTGAAAAAAAATTAATTTGTGGATATAAAATTTGGAATGAAAATTACAGTAATAATAAAAGTGCAAGTCAACTTTTTCTGCATTGCAATAAAATATTCCTCAAAGCTTCAGTGTGTCGTATCTCACTATGGTGGGAAGTTCAAAAGCCAGAACAGAAAGATTTAGGAGGTTATCCTTTTAGATATATGTATATATATTTGTGATATACATATCTTTATATTTCTATCTATAAAAACCACAGAGAGGCTCCCAAACTAATACATTTGCTGAGAWTTTCAAAATAAATACAGTGCACCATTATTCCATCACAGAGAGAGAGAATCCAAAAAAAAACAGGTGATCCAAATGACCCCAAAATCCCCAATGGTGCTCAGCCTGCTGCACTGAATAAACATTTCATATATATATATAAATATGTGTATATACTTATATGTAACATCCTTATAAACAAGCAAGTACAGCACAAATTGATCGTGATTTTTTGGGAAATAGAAAAGCACCAGAGATTTGTTTGTATAACAATGCCAATAACTATGATAAGTGATATTTTGTACAGAAGTTGTTTAGAGCAGTTGTTTACAGTGGGCTGGAAGGACTTTGGCAATAGTGCCATCACCTTCTAATAAGATGGGAAGAGTAAGGCTTAATTCACAAAAAGAAAGAGAATTTTCTGCATTCTTGTGAATTCTCACACAATATTAAGTTCTTTTTTTTATGTATTATTCTAAGAACTGTGGGGTTTGGATAATTTCACTAATTGAACTTGAAGCCAGAACAGGATGATTTTTGGAAAATTAGAGCACTTAAAGACTCAGCTGTTTTTATGAMCACCCACACCTAGAGAAGTGAGTGACCATCACATCACCTCTGCTCTGGCAGCTTTATTATTCCATTCCAACTTCCCACCGTGGCTTCAGCTGCTCCTGATGTCACAAACRCCTTCCAAGTGTCACAGCCACTGCAGATTTCTCAACAAATCCCTTCTAAGGTTTTTAATTGGCTGCTCCACCTGCACCTTTAAAACTCACTGATATTTCAAGAGAACATGATATTCCATCTTGGTGTTTGTTTACACTTTTATAGCTACACATCACCCCGAGCAAATCAACTGTGGGAGCACTGTTTTCTAACCTGTGGAGCCATGCAGTATTTATTGAAATTGTAGAATTCATGCTGTTATTATGAGAGCATGAAACAACAAATGTAAAATTAAAACTCATCATTACCTTGAAATCTGGCATGAAACCTGAAACTAAATTAAATCTTATCTAAATGCCAAAATTGAGAAGGCAAACACCACCAAAGGGAAAACTGGATTCTCTGTCCTATTTCCTATTCAATTCATTTGCATATTTATGAGCAGAAAGACAGAAAAAAAGGAATCTGAGAGTCATAACTGAATCACCTGGAACAGTGAGAGGCTGGCCTGGGGATGAAGGAAAACATCTTTCCATCAAAGACTTTGAAAAGAATCTAAATCTACTCCAGACTTGGAAAGCTGTGACAATACAGCAACATTTAATTCTCTGGATGAGTGTCCTACCACATACTGATCAAGACCAATAAAATTACCCAAAATTGAATAATTTTACCACAACCAAGGAGATACGAAATCATCTGCCTGGGCTCAGCTCAATGACAACTGAACTACTCCCCATCCACCTGCACACAGAGGCAGAAATGCAGAGGGCTACAACTGCAAGCGGATTTTAGGAATTCTGTGAAAACATTCATCTGAACAAGAGGAAAAATATCCACAGCTTTTCAATCATGAACTTGACAACAGAAGTTTAATGAAGAAACAAACCAAATTATTTTTTCTTGCAAAAGGGGACAGGATTTGGTTCAAATGTACTGTTCCAGTTATTTCATCATTAGACAATGATTCACCATTTCAGGCACATCTATATCCAGTTCTTCTGGGCCCATAGCAAAGAAGCCAATCTAACAGGTAGCAGAACACTGGAAATCAAGTTTTCCCGGGAAAGACATTTTTATTTGTGTCAGTTCTAATATATAAATCTTCAAATAATAAGTTCAGTAAATTTAATGCAGCTAGAAATTACTTAGATAAGCAAAAAATGGCAGGCCTTCAATGCGGAGTGACTGTCAGCCAAGAAAAGGAGAGGACAGTTGGGATGACAGCCTAAATCAGTGTAAATCACCCCTGAATTATCTGAGAACTCTGCACGGGACCACCAGAGAGGGTTGCTGGGCTGGAAGGACAAGAGATGGAAAATAATTGTCYGAAGAGTGAAGAACACAGAGCGGAGTGGGAAGATTTGAACAGAATAAAGGAAATAAGGATGAAGATCTGAAAGCCAAACACAAGGTCAGTGACTGATCCAGAGAAGGGAATGGCACCAGAGGTGCCACCACAGGTTAGGGCAGGCAAACACCACTCCTGCTGTGGAATCCCAGGAGATGGGGGGTGATGTGTGCCCCAAACACCCATACCTGGGTGCCTGGAGGGGCAAACAGGGGCTGCTGGTGATMACAGAYGAGGATTGCTGGTGATAACAAGATRTGGCTCAAGAYATCTCTGATCTGAGATAAGCTGTCAGAACAACCAGCCCCTCTCGCTGCCTGCACCAATGTAAATCAATCTTTAAAAAAGCTGCTCCAGCATGTGAGCTCACCCTAAACACATGAGAATGAAATGTTAGCAGTGAAAGCTGCAGCTATTCCCTGCAGACCCAGCCCTGCCCTTCAGCAGAGCCCCACTGCCCGTGCAGGTCTCCCAGTTAAGTGAAATATAAATTGGTAACYGTTGTTGATACTAATTTCTCCGACACTTATAACTAAATTATCCACTAGAGAGCACAGCAACATTTTCAAACACGTTCTGCTTATCCCTGCGAGTGCCAAGCGAGGTCCTTGTGGCGCTCAAAGTCACTCTCCACACAAGGAAAATGCTAAACAATCTGCCATGCACAGCAGAGATAAGGAATGCACTCAATACAAGGCTTCAACCAGCAAAGGTCAGCAGACCATGAACTTTTAATGAACGAATTTCAGCTGTTCCCAGCCTGCTGTGCAGTTCTTGGACATTACTGWTGAAATAACTTCTTTTGCATTGTACATTTCTGCGTATGAATATCTAACAACACACAACAGAAAGGGAAATGCATTCTTCATCCCTGCAAGAAGCCAGAGCAGCCCTCTCATCAGCATTCCAAGCAAGAGCTGCTCTGCTTCCTGTCCTCCAGGATACTCTGGTGATGTCATGGCATTTTTAACTTTACATTGTAGAAAACCTTTCATCATTTACTATTTCCCATTTTGCATCCTATAAAATCCATCTATCATTTAAAAGCATAAATAAAATATTCTTCGGTTTTGGGATCTTTCACAGCTTCTGAGAACAAAAAAAGCATCGTCCCTATAAAGTAGTCTGGAATTTCTGCTTTAAAATATGGTTTTAAACTGCTGTATTCCCACAGGCCTTCATCAATGCATTGGTAAGGGTGTCCACAGTATGCAGAAATCTGAACAGCACATCTCAGAGCCACGGGGAGACAAATTAACTCAGAGATCTTTGCTAAATACATTTTTCTTCCTTTTCCCACAAAGCATTTTAGTCAAACATTGCTACATAAAGATTAATAGCACAGGGCAGCTTGTATTCGCAAAAAAAAAAAAAAAAAAAAAAAAAAAAAACATAAGAGCTTGGCAAATCTAGCCAAATATGTTCAGAAGTGGATAGGTTCAGAAACTGACTCTAAAGTCAGTGAAAAAAGTCAGTGAAAGTAAAGTCTGAAATCAGCCACATGTAAGAGAATTCTTGTTCTAAGCAGCATCAGTCACTGCTTTATAACCTGAAGAAGAGGGGGTTTATAGACATTTCTCATTTATGCTGGCATCCCCATGAATGTAAATGAAATTAGAGCTGACAATTGCCTCAGAGTGAAAGGAGCAAGTGCTGGTAAAGCGCTCCCTGTGCATGGGAACTGCAGGCAGCACAAGCTGTGAGGATGGCAAATCCCTGAGGAGAAAACAGCAGCGTGGAGAAAAGCCAAGGAGCAGAAAGGGATGAGCACAATCCACAGCAAAGGTGCTTCAGGGGCACCAAGGCTGACAGGGAATTCCACAGCTCAAATTCACAGAGTGCTGAAATATCACACAATGGAGATTATTGATGTGTAAAATGCTAATATTCATAGAATCAAAAAATGGTTGGGGTTGGAAAGGACCTTAAAGATCACCCAGTGCCACCCCTGCCATGGCAGGGACAGCTCCCACTGTCCCAGGTCACTCCCAGCCCCAATGTCCAGCCTGGCCTTGGGCACTGCCAGGGATCCAGGGGCAGCCACAGCTTCTCTGGGCACCCTGTGCCAGGGCCTGCCCACCCTCTCAGGGAGGAATTCCCTTCTAATATCCAATCCAAACCTCATCCAGTTTCAATTCATTCCCCTTTGTCCTATCAATGCATATCCTCATGAAAAGTCCCTGTCCAAGCACTCAGTGCCATTACAATCTAGTTTTCCTTTTCTTCAATCCTGTCAGTTTAAAATCACCGTAACTGTAGTTTTCATGTCAGACATCGTTTAACATTTACACATAGGGGAAAAGCAACCAAACAAACAGAAAAAAACACCCAAAAAGTCATAAAAATAAACAGAAGAAATATTAATTATTAGGTTTTGTCAGTATAGTCAACCATTGTGGATAACTCCTGGCCTAAGTGATTTAACCAGCTTGCCAAACCCTCCTTGACACTGAGAAATCTATTTTAATATTGACAGACCTGCTTTCCTCTCTGTGCCTTTCAAAATTCACTCACAGGGTCTAAGTCAGGGAGGGAGGGTGTAGGGTTGGTATCTGAAACACAAAATAAGGCAAGAAAGCAGCAGCAGTAACCAAATCCTACCCGAAGAGCAGATTCATGATACGGGCACGATCTGTGTCTGCTTCCTCAAAAAAAAAAAAAAAAATTTAAAAAAAAATTCCTTTTTTAATGATTTCCAGCCCCCAGTAAAACAGTTCTCTGCAGCACAAAGTGCCCAGATTGGGGGAGCAGAGCTGCTTTGAAAGGGAAAGATTTCCTGGCTGGAGGTGAAGAGCTGACCCGTGGTTATTAGAGCTGCAGCCCCTTCACCTGCGTGGTTTTCATGAGAGTTTTGGCTCTGTGAGAGCTGATGAGCGGTTTAACGTCCTGCTGGGAAAATAATAGCTTCAATATCCACGTGTGCACCCTTCCAAGGCATCCAGGCAAGAAAAACCTCTGTGGGTGCAAAGGCTCACACCAAATATGTACTTTTAATAAAGCATTTAGAGGCAAAAAGAGTGGTGCTGATTTTCCATCTCRGTTAAAGGCAGGCTCGTGCTGGGAAAAAAAAAAAAAAAATTTGTTTATGTTGGACAAATGCTGATGCTGACAGGGCTAAGCTGATGTGCAGAGTGGACCAGACACTTCCAAATGGATTCTAGGAGGATTTATCCTTTTTTCCCCCCTTGTTTTTCTCTTGTTTAAATTAATGGCTTTAAATTTGCCAGAAGTCACTCCAAAGACTGTAATTTTTTAAAAGCATTACCCRCAGGAAAAATTAAAATAAATCTAGAATAAAGCTGGTATTTTGTTATTTAGAAAAATYCTGCAGCTCTGACTGGTTCAAGTGTATCATAGCAAAGCAAGACCTCACAGAAGGATGAGGAAAAGGCACAGTGGAGGGGCTTTATGAATTAAGCAAACCAACTTCTGAATCTTGGGAAGGCAACGATGCTATCTGAACAGAATCACGGTTTTCAAATAAGAGCTCAGCTCATCAATGCACAAAAATTTTGTGAGGAATTAATTTTATATCAGCCCCTTCACAAGTTACAGATTATCCATCTTGGTTTTTTGGAATGGAAACTCGAGTTCCATTTCTCTGACAAAATGAAAGATGATTTTTATCTTAAAGCTTTCCACAAATACTACTTTTGTGTAAATTGAGAAAAGCATGTGTAGAATATAATTTAGCAAAAAATAACAGAATTATTTCCACACTGATGACACTAAAATAAAATACACATAAGAATAAGGTTATTTTTATATCTTCTGTCCACGCACCCAATAAAGTGATTCTGTGCATACATTTCACATCAGTTTTGATACACAATTCAGGCAGCCCTAGATCTAGCTGTATTTCCCAGTTTAGATGTTTTTAATTAAGAACTTGTGAAGAACTGAAATGTATAGAATTCAACATCACACCAGCAATTCCCAAAGCAGCAAGAGATATGGTAAAAGCACTGGGAGATCCCAAAGAGCCCATGAAAGCAGCAGATAGTCCAAAACACATTTTCTGTTCATTGTAACAGCAGGGCAGTATTTGCAAAACAGAATTTAAAATTATATAGTAGAAACCCGGTATTTTACGAACATTGTTTAAATTCTGGCATTAACAGAATTTAAACTGTTYCAACAAGCAGTACCGAAATTGAACCTTGTCATAAATTGTCTCCTTCCTTCCAACTATGGAAAGGAGAGGTGGGAAAGGAAGGAGAGGAAAAATTGAATAAAAAAATGGGGAAAAATKAAGAGWTATCTCCATATGTCTTGTGGGTAAAAGCACCTAATCCCAGTTTAGCTGCCATACAATAACTCTTGTCACAGAGCAGMGAAAGGGGAGGTGATTGCACAGCGAGGTCTGTGGGGGTGAGGGGATTCATGGATTCCATTAACTGAAGAGACAGCTCTGGGGTTCATTAATTTATCCTGGAGAGCTGCTGGCTGGCAGGGGYGATGCTGGGGATGGTGAAGCGAAGGAGGAGGGCTCACTGGGCAGAGCTGGCTCCCTAAAATTATTGGAAAAAATTACTGAGAACACCCACTGGGCTGGCTGGGGGGTGCAAACTCACCTCCTGTGCTGAGGCACAGGAAAATACCATCAGTGATGCTTGAGCTGAAATTCTGTTATTTAACCCCACAACCAGGGGCATGCTCAGAACTGCAACCTGTTGGTGACAATTATTGCATTTCCTTGGATGGGGTCTGGGACGAGGAGGAGGAGGAAGGCAGGGGTGGCACAGCCCTGCTGACCCAGCAGTGGCTGGGGCGGCCCCACAGAGCCACAGGGACATGGAAGGGAATCCAGAGCCACTGGAAAACGTCACCCATGGCTCAGGGACACAAAAGGGAACCCAGAGGGACCTGTCACCTACGGTTTAAGGACATGGGAGGGACTCCAGAGCCAAAAGGACATGGGAGAGAATCCAGAGGGACATGTAACCCATGGCTCAGAGACATGAAAGGGAATCCAGAGCCACTGGGAAATGTCACCCATTACTCAGGGACATGGAAGGGATATCCAGAGGCACAGGAATGTGACACCCATGACTCAGGGAGCTGCAGAAGTGCCCAGCTTGCTTTTAGATCACTGTGACAGCGCTGACAAATGCCCCAGAGTAGCGTGGCACCTCTGCCCTTGCCATACACAGACCTGTCCCAACCCTAACCCCAACCCTAACCCTAACCCTAACCCTAACCCTAACCCTAACCCTAACCCTAACCCTAACCCTAACCCTAACCCCAACCCTAACCCTAACCCTAACCCCAACCCCAAACCCTAATCCTAACCCTGTCCCAAATTTAGTAACAGCTCTGTGCTTTTGGGAAATGCTTTCTTTCTCTCCCCCAGCTTTTAAAAAACCCAAAGGAGCACTGTAAAATACTATAGCTCTGTCACTGAGCTCATACAACCCAACCTTGTTTTCTCTGGCACCTTTTATTTTCATTAATATTGCACTACACTCTCTTTAAAAGCTTCTCCAATTAACTTGTGCTGCTAATGACTGTCATACAAAAAAATGCTGAAAAATGACAATAACAGAACGCTGGATTTTCTCCTTGTTTGCCCACCTGCTTGAGAATGTGCCATGGAATCAAAGGAGGAAAAGAAATAGAAGTTTATATTAATAAAGCAGCTGAATGCTGACAGACAACAAAAAAATACCTGCATGGGATGAGAATCTGCGTGTCCTCTTCACASTGCTCTGCAAGGGGGCAGCTCTCAGCTGGGCACAACAAATGAGGCACCAGCTCCTCAGCTTCAGGAGGGGTGAGAAAAACTGTTCCCTGGCCATGGAAATTCATCATTTAAGAGCTGAATTYATTTCCTTGATTTGGTGATATCAGGTCTGGGTGCGTTCCTGCAGCACACCAGGTCTCTGCACCCCTGGTATCGCTGTGGCTGATATCCATATATCTAGATGTCTATATATTTATATATATAGATATAGCTATATATCTATTTATCTGTAGATCTATATGTCCATATATCTACATATCTATATATCGATATATCTATATATCTATATATCTGTTCATCTATATATCTATATATCCTCCTATCTATATATACATATATATATATCTCCTCATATCTATATATCTGTATATCTCTATAAATAAATACATGTATGTGCATATATATATATAGATCTGTGATAATAACATATATAAATATATTATTATTATACATTATAATATATTATTCATATCATAAATAAGAATAATATAAATAAATAAATAGATATATATAAATAGATAGACATATAAATATATAAATATATATATATATATAAATGCAGTTCACTCCATCCTCTGCACCCAGCCATGGAACTCATTACCAAGCAGCAAACACGCTGAAGTGCCCAAACAATGATACAGAACAGATGTCAGGAGCTGCCACAGTTGTGGCTGGGTGAAGCTGAAGYACTTGAGGAACCTGGAACAGTCAGAGCAGCCCATACCCAGCCCATGWAGGACATTGAGTAAATTCCATTTACACAGAATTTAACCAGTTAAGAGAATTTATCCAAGTTCAACCTSCCTTTCCCCTGCCCCCTTATTTCACTTTAAATAATGTTGTTGATGTAGCACAACGTTTACACATCATTTTTTACCTCTCAAAATCAGCATTCTCCTCTCCTGTGYTTGAAAATGCCAGAACTCCTTACAGAACCAAACAAAACCGATGCAACAYATGCATTTAATAGAGAAACAAACCTCAGCAAGAAACGGGCCTCACTATTTAAYGGCATGAATAATGAATTAAAAATTAAGTTTAAATTATGTTGAAGGTCATAGAAAAAGTCTCAAAGAGAGATAGTTAAACAGACATTAAAAGGAAGATTTAAATAGGTGATCTTTTAGTATTCTAGCAAAAACACTCTGTCTTTCACTCTTTATTTAAATTAAAATACCACTCAGTGGCTGACCTTTTTAACATGGCCTAAGGGAGCAGGGTATGATCTTGTTAGAAAAGAAGTGATATTAAAAGAGCAATACTATTAAAAAGCAGAAGATGATGGAAGCCACAGATTAAAATTTGTTTGCTCAGGCAAGATTAACTTTTATGAAAAGTCCTTCCTGCTGCAAGCAGAGACAGCCGCTGCTGTTACCATTTTGGTCACTGGTTTATGGACTGAGTTCATAAAGCCTGTCYTTAAAAACAAACCACAAAGCTCAGTCTCAGGTTTGCTGGCAYTTCAGCCCCTTTTTTCAGCATCTCCCTTGCAGGCCAGCTGGGGCAGAGATGGACTTCTCTAACTCTCTTTTCCTGAACATTCCTTACAGGTGTCCTTCAGCTCAACACCCCCATCCCCTGATTTTCRTCAAGAGGGGTCACAGATCCTGCCAAAATCACAAAGTGGAGAGCAAGACTTTGGCCTTCTGAGATGTTCACAGAAAGAAATCTGAGACTGGGAGGCTGTGATTACACCCCTGCAGAGACCTAAACATTGCTATAGGGAGCACAGACACAGCTCTGTAACCATCCTCACCTCATTTTGATCTCTGGTCCAAAGTCCTACTCCCCTTACTTTAAACAGAATCCATCTCTGGAGATGGAAACATAGGCATGGAAATGATTAATGCCCACAATCCCCAGCAAATTGTGGTTTTATTTGTTTGCTTTTTTG
>NW_026623527.1:839800-843331 GCF_030028575.1 Malurus melanocephalus
TTTTTTTTTTTTTTTTATTTAACCCAGCAAGTGTTACACAGCTAAAACCAGTTACTGACTGATCCTTTGCACAGCAGAAGCTGTGCCCTCCCTCCTGTGCACCCCAGAGAGCCCCAAGCAGGGTGTGCTGGACCCCCCTGCAGAATTTTGGCACCAACAAGGAAATTATTGTGCTGGTCCCACACTCCCCATCCCACTCCACCCTGGCACATGCATTGTCACAGAATTCWACTCTCCATTTGAAAGTTTTACATCTCATCGCTTGGAAACCAGGAAATGTGTTCTGTCCCTGCATTTCCATGTGGATTTTAATGGATTAAAGCATCACTGTCATGACTCAGAGGAAAATCATATAAATTAGCTGGCTGGCAGAACCTTCGGGAGGTTGTGTCCTTGACTTCACTGAACCTGTCTGCTGTATCAATTAGTACCTTACTAATTAAATATAAWCCATCAGAAGAATAAACTGCACTCACTGAAGCAACCAATACCTGATGTCATAAATTATGTGTTTTTATAGAGAATGCTTCAAAATAAAGGTGCCCAGGAAATCACACCCTACTGCCTTTCCTCAAGAAATTCAGGTGAAAATCCCCCCAAAACRGGCAAATATTTAAAATCTGAGTCAAAGCTACAGCTTCTTTACCCTCTTTGGCTCCCAGTATTCAAACATTACCAAAAGGCAGAACCATGGATGGATTTACAGGATATTCCAAATGTTCAGAGCAACAGAGATCCTGTTTGATCCTGTTGTCTCCTCATGATGCTGAATTTGCTGAACATGCTCAAAGATTAYGGCTCCTACACTAAAAAAACAAAGAATAAACTGGAAGCCCTCCAGTCCTTTTGCTGCAGAGATTGAAGTGAGCACCACTGAAATCAGGCACAGCTTTCTGAAATCCCATTTGTGTTCATTCATTTCAGCCTCCTCATGGGGTTAAAAACACAAAAGTTCCCAGCCAGCCTAGGGAGTGTGGACCATTCCCTTGGTGTACAATAGATGCACTGTAAATATTTTCTTCACTTTAATTTGGGGCTGGAAAGGGACTAAAGTGTAACAGTTCTGAGAACTAAAATTACGTCAGTGCTGAGGGTTGGATGGATTTCTAAAAACAACCATGAATTTATGAATTTATACACATTGTCTGATTTAAATTGCTGGGTTTTTTTCCGCATCTTTAATGTAATTTCAGAAAAAAATTCTCCTGTGATGGAAAACATATAAATATAAATATACAAATATATTCCTTTTCAGATCTCAATATAGTCCCTTAGAGAATTAGTCTATTAAATAAACAAAAAAAAACCCAAACAATAACAAAACCCCCAACCAAACAAAAAAGATCAAACCATATGTACTCATCGGTCCTTAAAGTAAGCCAAGGTAATTTGAATTATTCTAACTTTGTCTCTTTCCACAGAATTTCTGGGGTTTTGCTACACAGAATGGAGCTGATTAAACTTTCTGTATCAAATTGTTTGATATTTACTAATAACAAAAACAACCTCAACCCAAAAACCTTCTGTCCTTTAAAATCTCTAAGTGCAGAACTAACTAGAACAAGAGAAAACCATCACAAAATGAGATAATGTTTCTAAAGATTCAGAAAATAGATACATGATTTCTTAAAAATCACAATCTATTTGACTCAACTTATGTTTAATCACTTTATTTTCAGATTCCCATGTAATCTTCACCAAAATTATGTCTCCTTCAGTAATTTTATGTGAGAGTTTTAAAAAAGGAGTCTCCAGAATTAGCTAGAGATATTATCAAATCCATGGTGATGTGGGGCTTTCTTGATTTTGAGTCCAAAGTCTGAAACATTGCCGATTGCTAAAATTGCTGTTTCTATTCACTTTTATTTGTAGCTAAAACCAACTTTCTGAATTTTGAATTAAAATGCTAATATTGTGTCTTCCTGATAAATAAAGCCTAGAAAAACCTCCAGTACGAGAAAGCCAAAGCTGTTCCCCAATTATTTGAACAGCACTTTCCTCTGAGTACGTTGGAGACGCTCCCAGAGTTCTTAAAAATCAAATGTTGCACAAATTAATTCCCGAGAAGGAGGTGCAGGGGTGGGCAGGAAGGATCAGCGCTGAGTGCAAGTCAGTTTAATTTGCAGGTATCTGAGAGGACATTMTAACAATGCCATGAATAAGGATAACAAAATGTGAGCGAGGGAGCCCTGTCAGTAATGATACATGGAGATAAATGGCAAACGCGCTGGCATGAACTCTATCATTACTGCCTCAATCACAGCCGTGCTGAAACTTTGGGGAGCTAATTTCATTTATAAATTCTGCCGCTGCACATCAATTATCGGCAGCATTGCTAMCGGCGAGGCGCGGAGCTGCGCCAGGGTGACTGATTGTCTGGCAGCAGCTCTGATAAGGGAAGGGCTGCAAACCACTTTAAATGTCAAAAAACCTGCAACAATAATGGGCATAAGCACCAGTTATATTCCTCGAACTTCCCTGCCTTCCTGGCAATTCATTATTCTGTCCTCCCATCGTTACATCCTCTAACTAAAAAAAAAAAATAAAAAATATATATATAAATGCCAAAGAGCGCTGATCTTCCTTASAGAGAATTTCCAGAGCCTTTATTGTGAGGGAATTATCTGATTCGAAACCAAAGTTAATTCCCTGAGCAAAAACATTTGCRGTTGCTCTATTTCAAGATCAATGACAAAATTTTGATTTCAGGGGAATTAAAACCAACCCTTCAAACCCAGTGACTCAGCCTAAGAAGAAAAAACTCAGCATCAGTTTTTTTTCTATAGAAAGCTCCCAGCGTGGCTCCAGGAAAGAGTGCAGAAGGTGAGGAAGACTTACCCAGAGSTGCTGTGAGCATGGCTGGTGCTGCCACTCCACCCCACGGTGCCCAAATCTCAGCCAGGGATGCAGGAGCTGCCTGCTGGACACGCAGCCTGAATGCCAACWGCCTGTGACATTGACTCGTGTGTGCTGCCACTATCAGTGGGATATTTGTATGGCACAATAAGGGGAAATATTGATTCTGGAGTGCTTATCAACTGCACCTACTCAAAATACTCTTCCTGCGAAGTTCGGCGCTGCTTTTCATGCAGAACTGGGTGTTTGTGCAGGGAGCTGCTTGTGCTCTCACAGCACTTTGGATTCTTTCCTTCAGACATGAGCAATAACTTTTTCAAAATCTGGCGACAGCGGGAAAAAACCCAAAACCCAGTATTTTCAGAAATTGTATTAATTGCCCTTTATGTTCATTTAAATGATTTGACTTTAAAGCTTCAGTCACTACTCTGAAAGCTGTACCAGGGCTAGACAATGACCGGAAAATTTCTAATTGCAAAATGGATTTAATAAATATTCTCAGCATGTTGTGATTTTCTGGTTTTTTTTGTTGCTGTTTTGTTTTGTTTTGTTTGTTTGTTTGGTTTGTTTTTTGAAGATTTTTTGTTTGGCTGGGTTTTTTGTTTGGCTGGTTTTTAGGATTGTGAGGTTTTTATTGGTTTGGGTTTATTTATTTGTTTTGTTTTTTTGTTTCTT
>NW_026623527.1:843789-852400 GCF_030028575.1 Malurus melanocephalus
TCTTTCAGCAGGTCAAAAATTCATTTTGTTGATGTTCTTATAAAATCAACATAATCAACAATTAAACTCACCAACTCACCTCCCAAAAGATTAAAAATCCTCCACCTAACAGGACTAAACAGAACTTTTTGTGCTGCAGGTTTATTCATTATAAATATTTCAATTTTGTTTTGGCTATCCTCAAAACCCTGAGAAGTCACTCAATAACAAAGATTTTATTTCCAAAACAGCCAATTTTYYCCYCWGAGATTTAATGYAATAATAATGCATTTATTTAACATTTTACACTGYAATGTCTCAGGAGGCAGATTCTATTAACTTGCTAAGAGGACCCACACATCCCAAACTAGATAAATGCTTGTACTTCAAAACCTGCAAAAACCTTTCAGATTCAGCTGGAAGATTCTACTACAGAACTTTATCATGAGTTGAAAAAGCAGACAGAAAAACAGCATTCTGCAAAACCTCGAAAGTAAATGAGAAAAAATGTTTCAACGGTTTTACATATTTAGTTGTTTGTGGGCTTGCACAAACAGAAGTAGAATTTGTTTCACTGCAGTGACCATTTCTCTTTGATACWGAGCAAGATCAACTCAATTGTATACAATAATCTGGATTATTATGGGTTTGAGTTTTCTTCCCTAATGAAAACACAGAAAATCAGCTGTRAGGAGAAGCACTGTGGCTCTGATTAGCTGGGAGTCATGAGTCATCTGTAGAACTGGAATTTCTGCTTTCTTTGCACCAAAACACAGCGCCAGCCTCCCACTGGAACCAGCCCCCTGAAAAACCCCACGAGGGGGGAAAAACTGGAACCATCACAAGCRAGCTCCACACAACAGCTTGCTGATCACCGAGCAAGAAAAGCTGAATTTCTTCCAAACCTCAGCAGCAAAATGCAAACATTCCCCCCCACGCAAAAACCATAAATAAATCAGTGTTATTGCAACTGAGAGCGGGCAGCGCTGCCCACTCCTCGCAGCCCCAAGCAGCCTCTGCCCAGGAACACGGCGTTTGGGACACAGATGTTTTGTTCTTGCTTTCAATCACACTCTTTGGCTGTCCAGTTATTAAAAAAATATTAATTTCCCCTTTTCTCAAATGACCAAGAAATGCAGCTATGCACAGAAAGCTGCCAGGGCATTACAGGAACTTCTAGCTGGGCTCAGTGCTGTGTTTCTCCAGAGCAACAGGATTTTTTACTTTTTTTTTTTTTTTTTTTTTTTTTAGTGAGAGTATATTGATTATCTGTCAGGCACCATAGACAGATGGACAGTATAAATAGCAAACACTTGTGTGACAACTTAAGATTTAGATTTTAATTCACTTTTGGGTGGGTTTTTTTGCTAGCATGAGTTTTATAAAATCAACACCTTAGAGAGATGAGTAATGGCAGTGAATTCAGATTTATTGCTATAATAGCCCTAACACTAAAGTAAAAGTAGATGCTTTATTTCTTAAGTTTTTATCTTAAAATGTTGCTTTTGCATTCAGACGTGCTGGTATTTTGGATTTTGGCTTATCTAGCAAGCAGAACTTTCCTTCTACCTCRTGGATTTCTAAGTCCAGTTGAGAGGAGTTCAAGTGCAATAAYAACAAAAACAACTCAGCTTTGCCAACAGGGCATAAATCCATCATTGCTTTGGAAAGGCTTTAAAAAAAGAAATAAACCTGTTCCTGTCACTTTATCCCTCGCTCTTTTATTTTCAGTTCAGGATACCAACCCTGCAGCAGCCTTTTCCACGCAGGCCCTGATGTGACCAATATTTAATGTGAGTGCCTTGATCCCCATAAACCCCAAACCACTGCTGTTCAGTGACAGGGGATGACTTTGTGGAGTTCTCAAACTTTTCAGCCCTTTCACTCTGAGCCCTGTAAAGACACAAAAAGTGCACTGGCACTGCCCCATCCCTCTGGCCAGCTGCTGATCACTGCAAGAAATTCCATGGGCCTGCCTTCAAGCAATTAAACCTGAATTATATCAAGATTGAGCACCACAAATCAGCAGCCAGAACCTGACATTTAATATCTGCTCTCTCCTCTCATACAGCAGCTGATAGAAATTTCACCATTAACAACCTATTTGCCTGTACTTTTCCTGTCTGAAATAAAATACGGGCAAGTCTTAAAAAAAAAAAAAATGCATGACAGCAAAAATATATTAAATATCTTAAAACAGGTGTGAAATGCTGTTTTAGAGTTCCTTTTATTATATTCCTTTTTTACCCCTGTTTCCAATGCAGCTCAAGACCAGCCCAGAGTGTTTCCTTCAGTGTTGGGTGACCCCAGGCTTCCCCAAGAGCAGCACAGGTATCCAGGTTACCACAAAGGGGATAAACTGCTGATAAAAATAGTTGGTTTTTTCCCTTGGGATTTCTCTTTTTCTGAATTTCATCTGGGCTGTAGCCCTGGTTTGGCTTTAGCTACTGTGAGCCCATTTCTCCCACTTCCTTCCCTTGCACACCATGACCAAAATGACTAATGAAGGGTTTACTACGTGTTAAGTTGAAAAAATTGGCAAGTAAAAAGGAAAAACATGACAAGGAGGGTTGAGAATGTGTTAAATCTGGTGTCCTGGAGTGGCTCATGGGAACAAAGCATGATCAGAAAATCCTCCTGGACGTCAGGAAATGCAGGGGATGCTCCTGTGCTGCCCTGAGCTGGCAGACAAACATCCCTGKGCTCTGATGGCTTGAGAACACACAAACCCTCAGCTCCAGACTGCTSAAGAATGAACATCTGAAACCAAGGCCATAACACTGAAAAAAATCTAAAAAAACACCAGCACAAACAAAGAGAAACTATCTGACCCTGATGCTAACCTTCCACAGGAAACCTGCTCTGTGYCATTGAACATGTATCTGGATCGAGCCAACATTTAATTTCCAGTGTCAAAATTATTATAAAAATTGCATGACTACGCTCGCTATGAAATTTTCTTAGTGCTCAAGGGAAAAAAGGTTGACTAGAATGAGGAGTGAAAACTGCTAACTGACAGTTCTGAATGTACAAATATTTACTTTTTCCCAATATGAAAATATTTAAATATAAGTGTTCAGCAAATTACATAAGCACTTGAAAAAGAAAGCATTTCACAGATACTTAGGACATTTGTTGGCCTTGAACATAAATTAAGCAGAAATGGACTAAAATTAATGTATTTCTACAACACTGAGAGGAGGAAAGAGAGCAAAATCTTTATCTCACTAAAAAAAATGATGATGTCTGCACTCAAATCTCAGTTTTTGAGGTAAGGTAACGCCAAAAAACCTGAAAGATGTTTCATAAGAAGCCATTTCAGCACAAAAAGTTGGTTAACRTTGAGCAGTTAGCTTAATGAGCCAGCACACTCCAACCTGAGCAGCAGCGAGTGAACAGATCTCAGCAGAGCAGAGCAAACCAGGCAGGAGATGAAACAGGCCCAGGACACTCCAGAGAGCAGGGAAAACTGCAAAAACTRAGTGCAGTGTGTGAGAAATCATCTCTGCAGATTGTCAGAGCAGTCAAACAGCTTTTGGTTCAATGCTAGGATTTTCCTCCTCTCCAAATTCCCTGTTCTTTGACAAACAGCAAAGAATGGGACTCTTTGATACACTCGATGTGTCACTGCTATTTTTTAAATGGCTTCAGTACTGCTCAAGTCTTCAGCGACACTCTGGAACCTAAATTCAGGAAATAGATGGAGATGATGAGAATGAAAGCGTAGCACAGTGCCCTTCAGCTCCTGTGCCATTTGGAATCTAAAGGATGTAATTAATGCCAGGGCATYGGGGGAACACGAAATGCAGAATGTGCAGAACCCAAGGGGTGCTCTCCTCTGTCACTGCCAGTACATAAAATATCTGCCATTTCATATTAATCCTTGCCATGATCATGTAAGAATTATTTTAAGCAATAAGCAAAATGAAAGCAGCCACCTCCATTCACTGAACASTGGAATTAAATAAATACAAGCCCTCTGTCACAGGGAGGCACAGGCACATGGCTACAGTGCTTTCAAATGAATGGATGTGCAGATATTATTGATYCCTCAGAAGCCAAGACTGGGATTAWCACTCMTTTTAYGCCTGGCAYCCTAAATGACCAACAYAAACTGGAAAATAACATTTCCTAGCGCTGCCTCACCTCGAGTCCTGTGTGGAGATTTGGGCACCACAGYACAGAAGACATGAAGCCACTGGAGAGCATCCCAAGGAGGGCAGGAGGGTGGGGAAGGGTCAGGGTTAGGGGAAGAGAGTGGAGAGGAAGTCATGAAGAGCAGCTGAAGGCGTTTGGCTTGTTCAGCCTGGAGAAAAGACCCAGGGGAGACCTCATCAGAGACTTCAGCATCCTCACGAGGGGCAGCACCAATCCGTGCTCTTTGTGACCAGGGACAGGACCCAGACCATGGCTGCAGCTCTGTAAATCCCTGGAGATCAGGGAAAGGTTCTTCTTCCCCCAGAGGGTGCTGGCACTGCCCAGGCTCCCCAGGGAATGGTCCCCGAGGCTGCCAGAGCTGCAGGAGCGTTTGGACAGCGCTGACAGGGATGGACAGGGGGGGATTGTTGGGGGGTCTGTGCAGGGCTGGAGGCTGCACTGGCTGATCCTGTGGGTCCCTCCAGCTCAGGACACTCTGAGGGCAGCCCTRTGAACTGTCACAGCAGTCACAGGCTCACAGCAGAGCAGCTCTGGCCAAAGGGACCCCGTGTGCTCCTGCTGGAGCTTAGGCAGTGCCAGAGCTGTGGCCCTGCAGGGACACCCTGGCTGGTGGCCACCAACACCCACACAGGGGCTGGTGAGGGCCAGGGTGGCTGTGAGGAAGGACAAAATGCAAATGACACACTCAGCAGTGAGTCCAGAGAACCTGAACCTATGGCTCAACACCACACTGGAAAAACATCCCCAGGCAGGCCAGGCTGGGACAAGGAACTGGCTGTGAAGAGGAGGAAAATGCCAGGCTGGCAGAAAGCCTTCCCTTCCTGGAGATGCACTGCTGGGAACGCCATCCTGGCCACGCAGAGCACACAGGAATGATGCTCCTCATGATCCCTCAGGATTTCAGTTTCTCTATTTCCCTGTCTCTGCACCCCTGTGATTGTTCAGTGTTTAACTCCAGACTCCACAGACAGTGCTGAGCTCCTGCTCTCCCATTTTYACACAAAACAATTCCTCTGCAGCCCCAAACTCAAGGACACCTCCCTGKGCCAGGCCCCAAGAGATGGAAACAASAGAGAATTGGGGGAGCCAAGTTGGAGTGAATGACTGCATTGGCTGAGCTACAATTGGAGGATTCAGCAAATCCCGATGTGCAAATGGACAAAAGTGAGAAAGGGTGAAAAAGCCGTGAGCCATTGTCCATTGTGGGTGCAGCCCCTGCTGGGCTGGGACTGCCCTGGATGGCCCTGAAGGCCCTCTAAACAGAACTGCTTTGGATTCTCTCAATTCTGTCTGGGGGGCTCTGGTTTAGGTGAGCCAGATTTTAGGCATCACTCTGAGAGCTTTGGGTACACAAGCACACACTCCAAGCACAGGTAAGAAGTTTTTCAGAGCACCACAGGCATCTCAGTAGGTTGGGCAGTGAGGAAACAATCGCTGCCATCAGCTGAGATGGGGTGAGCAATGTGTCGCTCTGCTATTTGTGCCCCACCACTCCATTACCGCTTCTCCATAAAATTACATTCCTGATAAAAATTTATGTGTCAAACATTTTTGTGATTACGGACCAAAAGTCAGAATTTGCATTTAAATAGATGTATTAAAAACTCAGCAGCACAGGTAGAAGAGGGAAATGCTGTTTTAAGGGAATTTAAATAGGGAGCATGAGCACAGAAGGGATTTTTCTTCTTAAATGATTTGAACAATTTTGGTTTTATTACTGTTCTTGGGTCCMATTCAAAGTCAAGATTGGAACCATAGTATCCTGTACCCCTGGACTCATCTCAGGCTGAGCTTGAGAAAATAAGTCTCTTTTCATCTTCCCATTTGGAGTGACCCCATTTGTTGTAAATAAAGTATTTTTTTGTTCACAGTCCAAGCCCCCACTTTTCAGCAGCTCACAGCCCAAGCTGTATTATATTCTTTTGCTCCCAAGTTCTTCATTCAGTTTTGTTTGCAGCAGCCACTGCTCTTGTCCCCAGACAGCAGAGCCACTTTGGAGAGGGATTTCACAGGATGTTCTGGGCTGGAAGGGACCCACRAGGATTTCWGAGTCCAACTCATCGTGAATCACCCGCACACGGCTCAAATCCATGGCTTTGGGGATTTTAGCACYGTGCTCTCTACAAGTTGGTGAATTTTCAATGTGCAAGCTAAAAATTCACAAGAAATTCTCCCATACAAATGCCTGACATCAACCACCTCCTTGGGCTTCAACATATTTTATTGTGCCCCTTTTTATTCTATAAAGGACTTCTGATGTTAAAGAAATTCTTCTCCCTAGCATCTCTTCTTTCTTCTCATCACACACCTTTTCTGAACATTGTCAAGGCTTAACTTGAACCCTCAAAACCTGATTTTATAGTTTCAAAAACCACCTAAACCTTGCCAGTGGAATGCTCATGCCCTTTGCAGCCCAGCTGGGATCAGCAACACACATTCTTTACATAAAACCCATACAAATCAATGTAGTTCAGTGCTTTTTTTTTCCTTTTTTCCTCTTTCTCGACTGGCTTTCCAACCATGATAATGACACAACATGAGCTGCATTATTGTTAAGTGGAAGGAGTTACATTTAAATGCTGTCACTTTTAGCTGTGCCATGAGTCAGTGCCTTCACAAACYCTCTGTTTTCTTCCAAGAACAAACTGCTGCAGAATCCAATCAGCTCTTGGAAGCACGGGTGTGAGCAGGGCACAACAACATCAGAACTAAATTACCATTTCAGGGGTGTGTTCGCTGTCTTCTCCAGACATTCTGTTCTTTCCTACAGAATTATTTCTTTAGCATGGGGAGAATTTGTCTGGGAACACAAATCCCAAATATAAACATAGATTAATCATGAGATTTCCTGAAAAACTCACAGCAAAATTTTTYTTCTTAATCCCTTAATTTCTTCAAGGAGCATTTTTCAGGGAGTTTAGAAATACAATCAAATACATAAAGAACATCACACAGGCAAATGTACTTGGCTGTGTTGACTCATTCTGGCCTTCCAGCCAACAACTGCTCCTTGCTRCAAAGATTTCCAGATCTCCCTGCAGAGCACAGAGCGGGTACCAACCCATTCCCAGGGGGTTTAAACAAACTCTGAGACAYCAGGAACATCAGTGCCACTCACAGCAGGGGTTCACTGCCAATGGTGGCTTTCAGACAATCAACAGAAAACCTACAAGTGGAGAATTAAATCATCTATAGCAACATTTCTTCCAGAGCTGGGATATTCCTCATTTWCATTAAGCATATTTAAGGAAAAATTTTACCTGAATTTTTATTTACACATAAAACAGGGCCATTTGATAGAACACTGCAGAGTATTTCAATTAGATTTTTACAATAAAGCCCTCAGGGCTGGGGCAGGGTCATTTTTTAAGGTAACAGATGTTTGCAGACACTCCCAGACCTGCTGCCTGCCCTCCTTTTCCTCAAAGCCACCRAGCAGCAGCAGCAGCAGCAGCAGGATGTGAGTGGCAGATGTGAAATCCCAGCTCAGCTGAGCCCAGGCTCTCCAGGGCTGATGTGCAGGACAGCACAGCCTGGGGGGATGAACCCCCAGCAGGCAGGGACAGAGGGACACAAACCCCTGTCCTCTTCCTTCCCACCCCAGGGGACACATCCTCTGCTCACTCAATATTTCCCCTATTAGCAGGGGGAATTTAGATCTTTAATTTTTTTTTAATTTTATACTTTTATTTTAAATATCTATTTTAAATTAATATTTTAATATTTCCCATATTAAATTTTCAAAACTCTTTCCCACCCCACTTTGCTCCAGTTTTTCCAGAGGTTTGCCTGCTTTATTTTATTTTATTTTTTCTGTTGCACACACAGCACAGCTTTCATTAAATTGTCCATTAAAAACCTCATTTTGTAAGATTTCTCCACAAAGATATCTAAATATCTAACTCTTCTCAGTGTTAATGGGATTGAGGCGCAACCATAAAGACATGGATCTCAGCTGTAATTTTAATATATATAAGTGAAAACTTGGGAGTTTTATTTCACCCTCACAGGATACARTTAATTTAGAAGCCATTTAGAGTTTGGGAAGTTTCTAATGGACATAAAGTTACAAAGTCCCAGAAAATTTAACCTCCCTTCAGTGGAGACTCACAAAGATTTTTTTGAAGTTTCCATTCCCTTCACCAGCCAAAATACACTTTTCTACTTTGTTCTAATACTGTTTCCAAACCCAATTGATTTAGTGTGTGGATATATCTTTGTCTGAATATACATTAATAAAACCTAACTATCCTTATTCAAAAAAAAACAACCAGAAAGAAGCTGTTAATTTGTATCACCCATCAATTGGTTTTCCCATTCAAAATGTGGCATTCTTGACTTACTCAGTCTGTTCTGCACAGGATTTTTTTCCTATACAGAAAATATTTTAGTAACACATGGAGTGTGGACTGTGCCACCATTTACACATGAGCATGGGACATCCTCTCCTCTCCTCTCCTCTCCTCTCCTCTCC
>NW_026623527.1:852565-854363 GCF_030028575.1 Malurus melanocephalus
TTCTCTGGTGGAAAATTCTTTCCCTTCTGTCCCCACTGACCTCACTGTGTCAGGAGTTGGTAACACAAAACTCCTCTCCAAACTTTTTTGAAAAGAGATTGGATTTCCCATAAAACGTGCACTTGACTTGTTCTGCCCTGTTCAAGGAACTTTTCTGGGCAGGGCATGTGAAGGCAGCACATCCTGAGCCCATCCTGATCCCATCTTGATCCTCTCCCGATCCCATCCCAATCCCATCTCGATCCCATCCCAATCCCATCCTGATCCTGTCCCAATCCCATCCTGATCCCATCCCAATCCCATCCCGATCCTGTCCCCACTCCAGCTCAGGGAGGTGTCACCCCTACACTCTCCCAGCCCCTGTCCCAGGCTGTGGCTGCTCTGAGCTCCAGAAAGCACCATGGAGCAGGGACTGGGGCAGAGCCTGCCCCAACCAGGGACAGAGCCAGGATAATGCAATTTTCCCATCCTTCCTGCTGAAAGGAGAGCCTGCTTGGGATACACAGACAACCACAGGGGTCAGGATTAGCTTTGGAAATGATGTTAGGAATGTGAGAGCCTCAGGATCTCGTCAGTGCAGAGCTTTCCTCCTTCCCTCTGTAAATTCCTCAGCAAAAATTGTCCACCCAAGAATGGCCACCAAGAGCCCTCGAGAACGGGCCAAGGTTCACCCTGAAGGGTTTCACTCTCACTGCCCTGTAATAATTCCTTTTCTCAGAGCATCTCCAGGTTGATCTGCCCTACAAAATCTCTGTGCTGSTGCCTTGAACAAATAATGAGGTTTCCCCTGAACACTGATTTTCCTCCCACTCCCTGCCCAGCTCCCCCAAAGCCTCTCCCCTGGCGAGCAGGGCGTTGGTATTCACTGCCCGTGCCTTTCAAAGGTTCCATSTCCCAGCAATTACCACAGCACAGCTTCATTCACGCTCAGTTTGATAAATATTGCAGGGTCTCACAGCAGCTTGGTGCAGCTCTGACCCAGGCACACATAGGGACTGAGGATGGCCTGGTGCCTCCTCCCTGTATCCCTGCAAGGGCAGGCACAGGGACAGGGACACGGGGACACCAGGGACACAGGGACACAGGGACAGAGGGACACCAGGGACAGGGACACAGGGACACAGGGACACAGGGACAGGGGGATAGGGGGACACAGGGACACAGGGACAGGAGGACACAGGGACAGAGTGACACAGGGACACAGGGACACAGGGACACCAGGGACAGGGACACAGGGACACAGGGACACGGGGACAGAGGGACAGAGGGACAGAGGGACAGGGAGACACAGGGACACAGGGACACAGGGACACAGGGACAGAGGGACAAAGGGACAGGGAGACACAGGGACACGGGGACAGAGGGACAGAGGGACAGGGAGACACAGGGACACGGGGACACAGGGACACAGGGACACAGGGACACGGGGATACAGGGACACGGGGACACGGGGACAGGGACACAGGGACACGGGGACACCAGGGACACGGGGACAGGGACACAGGGACACACAGCACATGCTCTGGGACTGCTGCCCCGCACTCAGAGCCACCAGGGGATGTCCCTGCATTTTGTCTGTGATGGAATTTCTTATTTCTGTTCAGGCTGCACACTTCCAAACCCAACAGGGCATGGCAGCTTTTTTAGTTGCATCCTAGCCAACTTTTCCAACATGTTCAGAGAATACTGTTTTGTGAGAGGTGGATCCTTCAAGGAGTGGGGCAGCTCTGTCCAGAGAAGCTGCCTGATCAGTAAAAACAAAATTATTTTGATATTCATGTGTATTCCAGCATTTTAT
>NW_026623527.1:854539-858627 GCF_030028575.1 Malurus melanocephalus
AAAAAAAAAAAAAAAAGATTGCACATTATGTCTGCACCTAAAGCTTTTTTACAGCTGTGAATGCTACAGCTCCAGGAGAAACAGGGAGCTCTGGTCACCATCCTCATGGGGAAAAAAGGGTAAACACCAGAGCTGGAAATGCAAGAGAGAACCCAGMTCAGATCACAGAAACACTGCTGCCTCCCACCTGCAGGGAAACCTGCTGCCCAGTGATTCACATCCCAAGACACAGTGGGTTTTAATTACCCATTTCACAATTGGGTTTGTTTCAGCAGGTGCTTTAAATCTGGGGATGCCCAAATCAGAATTTATTCAATTTCAAATGGAAATTTTAATAAAAAAGGCACAGGTCCTCCTGGTAGCTGGTGTAAAAGGTGTGACCCCACAAGAAAAGGCTGCAGGAAAACATGATGCCCAGTGGTTCACATCCCAGGACATACTGCAATATTTATGGTGGTTTTAATTATCCACTCCAGAGCTGGGTTTGTTTCAGCAGGTGCTTTAAATCTGGGAATGACCAAATCAGAATTTAATCCATTTYGAATGGAAATTATAATAAAAAAGGCACAGGTCCTCYTGGTAGCTGGTGTAAAAGGTGTGACCCTACAAGAAAAGTCTGCCTCTCACCTGCAGGAAAAYCTGATGCCCAGTGGTTCAGTCCCGGGACACACTGCAGTATTTACATCAGGTTTTAATTATCCAGAGCTGGGTTTGTTTCAGCAGGTGCTTTAAATCTGGGGATGCCCAAGTCAGAATTTATTCTATCTCAAATGGAAATTACAATAAAAAGTCCTCCGTGTAGCTGGCATAAAAGGCTGTATATGACACTACAAGAGAAGTCCTTGCCAACACAAACCAATTTTCCAGGGCCTGGCGAGGACAGTTGAGCTCTTATGAGCTCATTCTGAACTAAGGGCACACAGCACACCCCTGGGATGTTTCTGGGCATGTTTTWAGGCATCAGCACCAATTTCCCTGCAAACAAGGATTTTCCGTGCTGGCCACACGGGCTCCTCCCTGCTGGCTGACCTGACCATCAGACACAAATTTCCCCAGCAATGAGAGCACAGAAATCACATTCCTCTGCTCTTGGTTGGAATTCTCCACTTCTGGTGACCAGGAGTAACATTCAGCATGACAAATAATTTAATGAACTCCTAATTCAGAGCTGACCTTCACTGGAAGCACTGTTTAATTACCCGGCGTTTCTGAAGTCAGGCAGAAGAATGTTAAACCATTTCCGAACAGGTGCAGGAGGCACATGTTAATTTTAATAGCAAAGGTCATTACAAACGTATTTCTGCACTTTTTCCTGGCATCTCTGCTGTCAGAGGATTACTTAGGTATGGCTGGGAAGACAAGAAGGAAAAAAAAAAATGTTCTTTTCTCCATGTTCTTTCGGCTTAGCAAAGTCTTGTCTCCTATCTCCTTTTTCCCTTTTTTTATTTCTGAAAAGTCGAAACCCAGTGATGAAAGAGGAAATACATTCTCTCACAAACTGAAGTGGTGAGATTAGATTAGTGCCTGCATAGCTAAAAAAYACTTGTAGTATATGTTTTCATGCTAACATGCAAAAAGAAAACTTCAAAGCAGAATTAAGACATTTTCATCTAAACCTGAAAAAAAAAAAAACAACCTCACCACAAAAACACACCACTGGTCGAGCAGGAAAAAGAACTCAGCAAATTAACCCATGCTTGACAATCAGAGCTGTAAAAATTCTTTGTGTGAAAGCAAGATCAATTTCTGCTTTAATCTGTGGGCATGAGATATGAACCAATAACTTTGCAGAGAAATAAAGATTTCTTGGCCTGTCCAGATTTATCTTATCAGACTCCACAAGTGGGCTGCATGTCAGAGACTACTTTTTTTTTTTAATCTTATTGCCTGAGGAAGTGTGAAAACAGCCTCAAGAAAAAATCAGCTCTAACAATATTGAGCTTATTCTCCCCCTCTCTTTTTGTTTCATCCTTGAAGGCTTTGATGCCTTCCTCACAAGGAGTTTTAAAAGTTGCCAGCCCCAGAGAGAACACAAAGAATGTACCAGAAACAGCTCCTTTGCCACCACGTTTTCCTAAGGTACCAAATGTCATCTCTTCCTTCTTCAGCTGTGTGGAAGGTGGGCAGTGGGAGGTGGGTATTACATCTTCATGATTAATAAATAATGCTGCAAGTGTACAATTCAYTTTATGATTAAAAAATGTGGTAGGGGATTTATTCTCAATAAATGAGTGAGGCTGGTAGTGGCTGATTGTGGTTGTTAGGGTGTGGTGGAGTTGTCTTGGTTAATTTGGGTTTTTAGGRTTTTTTAAACCAGAAATTAGCTGGGAAATGTTAACTCATTATGGAGCACCCCTAAAGAGCAGACTGAGCACCCCTCTAAGGGCTGCTGGTGGCTCCAAGAACAGAAGAAATTGAAGGGCTTTTTCCTTCTTTTTTTCTGTCCAAACTAACACACACCAACTTTTATCACCTGCAACCTACACTGAGAGCATGAATTCTCCAGGGAWTGTTAAAACAGCTCCCCTGTCCCTCAGCTCCCACCCTGGAGTCTGTGACCACAACCCAACAACTCTTAGCCACAGAGCACAGTTTCATTAACAGTCACGGAGAGCTCATTTTTTTTTGCATAAGGGGGAAAAAAAAACCCTACTAAAAAGCAGTAAAGAGTACTGGAGTGGTCCTAGAGGACATCTACCAGATAAGGAGTGTTAAAACTTGTTGGAAATCGCTTTGCATTATTTAACTGGCTGTCCCCAGCACACTGACTGAGCAAAGGCAGGCAGATGCCAGGCTGGAGGCAAATTTCATGCCTCGTTGTCACAGAAAGGCTCCTGGCATCAGGACAAGCCCCAATGCCAAAGAAACCTCTTGTCTGGTGAAACTCTCAAAGAAAGCTTTCCCTGTCGCTGGCCTGGGCACGAGAATCCTTCTGGCACCGTGTTTGGAAACGCTGCCTGTCGTGTGCTGCCTGCTGGAAACGGATTGTTGGTTTTGAAAGCAGACTCGAGTTGATATCAGCATTGCCAATCAATTTCCTAGTCCCTGACTGGCTGTGGAAAATCGAGATTTCAAGGTCATCTCTTTTTTTTCTTTTTTTTTGAAGCAGAAAAGGTTCCAGGAATGGGGAGGAGGATGCAGCAGCTTTTTCCTGACTTTCCTAATGCTGTGCTGAGATCCCAAGAGTTTGTCTCGGCCAGAGGGAGATGCCCAGGCAGCAGAGCATCTCCTCAGCACTGGTTTTGTGTTCCTCCATACTGGTGACACTGGTCCCACAGCCCAAACAAAACTGATCACACAAAACCCAATTAATTTCCAGCCAGAGAACTGCCTGACCCAGCCAACAGTAAAAACAACATTATTTTCGTATTCATGTGTACTCCAGCATTTTATTTACTAGGAATAATGTTATTTAAGATCCAACAGAAAATACTGGGAGATTCTGGATGTTTTAAATCCAGGCTCCACAGAAAAGAATGTTTTTGTTGAAGCTTTGATATTACTGCTCTGAAACAACTAATGGCTCAATGATTTCAAATGTCCTTTTGAGGGTTTTTATTTTGGTGTGCAGGCATTCAGCTATTAACAAKGGCAACATTTTGATTCAAGCCATCCTTAGGTCATGAAAATTAATATACATATTCTGTGCTACAACACTAAAATTGCTAAAAAATCCCCATATTTCAATAAATCAGATGACTATAAATCATGTTTTTACCGAAACAAACATGAGATAATGGGAAAAATAATTGACCACACTCTTTCCTAAGCAGGCCCAGATTATCAGTGCYATGGTAAATATAGAAATTCACATCCAAGCCACTAATGCATGCTTAAAGTGCATCAATAATTCAGCAATTTTTACRTTCAGCCTGGGAAATCACCTTTTACAGCTAAGGTATAGCACAGCACTGCTAGACCATGAGCCATCGAGTGTGAAAAAGATGGAAATACGGCCAGCTCTGCCTTTTGTGCACATCAGCATAACCCGAGAGGCTCCTGCAGCAGAGCAGCCTCTATTTGCAGAGCTCTGACCTCCCATTTACAGGGTGTGATACTGGTGGAAACCGGTGGAATCAGCACTATGG
>NW_026623527.1:858970-861755 GCF_030028575.1 Malurus melanocephalus
GGGAAACCAGAGCCTAAGACAAAAAAAAAACCAAAAAAAAACACCCCAAAATCTCGCCTCCAGCAACAAAGTACAGGGCTTCGTTTTCCAGTGATATTTTCAAACCTAACACCAGTGATGAACCAAGGGTTTTCTTTTCTTTTTTTTTTCTGGAATATTGCTTAGGTTACAGAAAGAAAGTCTRTTAGTCAGTGCATTTACCCCCTGGTATCCAGCTTTTATCTGCTGACCTGCCACAGTAAAACAATTTTGAAGATGTATTTTCAGATACAGGTGATTAGCACAGCAAGGGAAGCTGCAGAGCGAAAATCYTTTTTCAGAGAAGTGTTGCTGGCAAGGAGGGCAGGTAAAAAGAAGGAAACAGAACTAATCAGCTTGGCTACACTGTGATCAGATTTCATTTGGGCTGTGGGGATTTTTTGCTTGTGGTTTATTTTGTTTGGGGTTTTTTGGGATTTTTTTTTCTTTTTTTAGATAAGGGTATTCTGCTTTAAAATAGTTGATATCCTGCTCAGTTCTGCATGGGAATGTGATCTCGTCAGTGCATTCAGCTGACAATGAGAATTTCCAGCAGAATCCCAAACCTTGTCTTTAGACAAGTGTTCAAATAAGGGCACCTTGAGATTTCACTGCTCCACTCCATCGCTCCAAGATAGGTTCAAATTTTATTTCTGCTGTCCTTGACAGAGTGAGGCTAATTTATTTTTTTTTTCCTTTTTTTCCAGATCTCCAACAGAGAAACCCTCTCGCTGGCACTAAATGATGTTTGCCATTAGGAGGTTCGCCCCGCGTTTGCCGCCTGGTTTAGGATATTTTCTGCTCATTTAAATTCCGAGTTCATCCTTCACACAAGGAAAGGACAGAATTCCCTGACTGTTGTGGCACAGATGTTCTCTACCCTCTGCACCGTGCAGGAGCCCGAAATGCTTGGAGATCACACTGGGCAGTTGCTGATGCAAATGAAGGGGCACGACTCTGAGCTAATTTAATTATGCCMATCACCACTGGCTGTAAAACAAAACTCTCCCCTTCCCTTTCCTCTTCTTGCATCTCTGCTCAGGTGGTGAATGATGCTGCAGGAACTGAGCAGGTGACAGGAACTGTGATACCGTCATTGCTGCATGGTGAACCCATGGCTGCTGGGATGGACAGGAGCCCTGGAGAACAGGCAGGGCCACCAGACTGCCCAGGACAGTGGCCAGMCAGCTCGTGAAGAGCCCCAAGCTGGGGGACCCCAGGAGTTCCCTCAGGGTGGGAGATGTTCCCTGATATCCAGGGGGATTCTCCGTGTGCCCTGTGCCTCTGGTTCTGTCCTCACACACTGCTGGCAGCTCCTGCCACCCCTCCCCAGGGACTCGGCTGCACTCAGGAGTTCTCCTGAGCCTGCTCCTCTCCAGGTGAAGCAATGCCACATCTCCCTGGTCCTGGGGAGGCCAGAACTGACCCAGAACCCCAGGGAGCCCTTCCCAGTGCCCAGCAGATGGAAWGATCCCCTCCATGTGCCAGCAGTGCTCCTCRAGCAGCCTGGGACAGCAGGGAGCTYCTCTGCCACAAAGGCACARWGCTGCCTCCTCGTACATCCTAACACACAGCTTTTCTTTTACTTTTRMAGTAATTTCACTGATTATTTTCCCTACATTTGTGGTCCCTCCTTAACATCACCATCCTCAGGTACACTTTTTATTTAGTGTTCCAGAAAACACCATCCCACATGGGAGGGGGTGAGCCCCTGGCACAGGGTGCCCAGAGAAGCTCAGAATGCTCCATCATCCCTGGAAGTGCCCAAGGCCAGGGCTGGACAGGGCTGGGAGCACCCTGGGATAGTCAAAGGTGTCCCTGCCCATGGCTGGGGTGGCACTGGATGGGATTTAAATTCCCTTCCAGCCCAAACCATCCTGTGATTCTCTAATTTCTATAAACCATGACTCTAGCAACACAAGCAGAGTTTGCATTTAAAGCCYATTCTTCCCTAAAAACCCCTGCAAGTATTTGATCAATGCCCTCACTGAAGCACTGGGCAGTCAGAGAGGGAGGGACTGAACAGTAAAATTGGAAGATTTGGGCTCTGTGGTGGGAACTCCCTTCTATTTTTACACACTCACACATGCAAACCAATGCAACTGCTGCTGAATCAGGCATTCAAGGGTTAATAAATAACAAAACATGGATTTGGAAGTTATGGAATTAAAGTAATTTGTCCCTGTCCCTATATCACCACAGAATGATTGCACTTTGAGATGGCACATGACAGAATTCTACAGAACAAGAGGAAATCTGACCAATTGCTAATTCTGTGCTTCCTCTTCCAGGCCACGGCATTCTTAAACATCTCCCAAATGACAAAAACAAACTGTGCATTTTTCTTTCTGGTTTTGCTTCCTTCATGGCCGCAGCACCACAGAGACACTCCCTGACAAACAGATGAGCCAGGGAGGTTGGCTGTGATGTAGAGAAAAACCCGAGACATTTGGGAAAACTTGGCAGGCAAAGAAAACCCTACACAAAACCCCACAGATAAAGCAGATCTCCAAAACTTTCAAAAGCAGCAGCAGCAGCAGCCAAAGAGCTGAGACTGGTGAATTAATCCAAGTGGAATCTCAGTTCCCATTATCAATTATGAGTTTTTCTCAGGTTGTTTTCTGTTCTGCCAGACTCCTGTGCCAGACTGGGAGGTGGGAGAAGTCACTGGGAGATATTTTTTCTCTTCTACACCCAGCAACAGTGACTTGTGAATAACGTGCAGATGTTGCAGTGCTTGCTGCACAGGCTGCTGCAATGATTACAG